>NC_067242.1:2772500-3072500 GCF_019924925.1 Ctenopharyngodon idella | reverse complement strand
CTCCGCTCACTAAATTCTAGTTTCTGAATCTAATTACAATATTTCAGTTTCTCATGTCAGACCGTCTTAAATCTACCTCCCAAAAGCTAAGGATCCCATTAGTGGCCAGTAACCGCCTAGCTATTTTACACCTGAGTTTTTATGGTTTCTCCAATGTCACTGCATCAAAGGTTTCTTGTCTGTACATGAATCTCCTCATGCCAGAAACCTTCCACCCCATTATCTGAGTGAAATGCCCTTCCTCGGCTATTTGTATCAGTGCCTGTCCCGCACCATTACCTCCCCACTATAATAGGTCTTTCGGCTATTTTCTTGTCAGGAGATTTTTTTTTTTTTTCTTGCCTGTGTCTTTAAACCATCTGCAGGAGTATCAGTGAATTGCCCAGAATTCCTTTTCTGTTTTCATTTCTCTGTTTTACATTGCAGAAGTATGGAAGCTTGTTTCCGTCATGAAATAAAAAAAAAAAAATGTAATTGTGACTTTTTATCTCAATTCTTGAACTCACAATTGCAAGTTATAAAGTCAGAATTATGAGTTATAAAGTCAGAATTGTGAGATATAAACTTACAATTGCGTTTTATAATGTCCAGTTGTGAGGGAAAAAAGACTAAAATTTTTTCTCACAATTGCGAGTTTATATTTCCGAATTCTGAGGAAAAAAAAAAAAAAAAAGGTCAGTCTTTTTTCCCCTCACAATTGGACTTTATAACACACAATTGAGAGTTTATATCTCACAATTCTGACTTTATAAAATGCAATTGTGAGTTTATATCTCGCAAAATCAAAAATGTGTGATTAAAAACTCGTAATTGTGAGAAAACAAGTCAGACTTTATAACTCGCAATTTTGACTTTATATCTCACAATTCTGACTGTATATCTCACAATTCTGACTTTATAACGCGCAATTTTGACTTTATAACTCGCAATTCTGACTTTATATCACGCAATTCTGACTTTATAAGATGCAATTCTAACTATAACTAGCAATTGTGAGTTTATATCTCAATATTACAGTATTATGCGTTATAAAGCGTTACAGAATTACGCGTTAAAGTCAGAATTGCGAGATTAAAAACTCGAAATTGTGAGAAAAAATTCAAAATTGCAAGTTTAAATCTTGCAATTCTGAGAAACAAAAAGTCAGAATTGTGAGAGAAAAAGTCACAATTACCTTTTTTTTTTTTTTATTTAGTGGCGGAAACAAGCTTCCATACAGAAGTGACAGTACTTTCTATTTATAGAGTGCTATTTTTTTTTTTTTTAAACGACACGTTCAAGCAAAAAGTAAAAAAAAAAAAATAAAAAATAAAATAAAGCATAAAACCTTAATAATAATAATAATAATAATAATAATAATAATATAATAAAGAGAATACTTATTTCTTATATATTTTTATTATTATTTTAGAATCAATAGGCAATATGTTTTTTGTTTTTTTTTGCAATTTAAAATCTCTTTAAAGTCACCATGAAATAAAAAGTTACAATTCTTTTTCTTTTTTAAATGGAATATTGCATTATTTATTATAAATTATTTATACCTGCATCTCTCTCTTTTTTTTTTTTTTTTTCTAATTCATGTCCCCTTATATTCTTTAATCAAAATAATTTCCCTCCCTCTTATGAGACATATCGTGTCCTCTGGCGTGAGGGAGGGGCAACCTGTCACTTACACGAGATCCACCAATAGCAAACCACAACCAACCAATCAATTACCCATGGACAAAATTAAGCTGCTTCACTCAGATATACGTCATAATAGGGAAGAAAAAAACTAATCGCACCTTCCGTTTCATGCCAACTTTATTTATTACTTGGAGAGACCCAGGACACCCCAACTCAGAAAACTTTTGCTTTTGAAAACTAAATTTAATTCTGTTTTGTAAAAGCTGGAGTGACAGATACTTAAATTTTTGTGACTTTTCTGTCCTTGCACTGCCTTGCATAACATCATGAGATATAGGCTTGTTACTGACCGACCACAGGGGCCGCACCTGACTCCATACTTCCACTCATTTCCTGCAAAATGCCCAAATGGCGTGTTGCTTCAGGTAAATGCTGACATGCAGCTTTAAGAGATAAACAAACCTGTGGCTAAACCCGTCCAACACAGGGCAGAGAGGGTCACCGCGAACCGCCACGGATGATAAAACTCACACTACGCAGAGAGAAGAAAGCACAGGCAATGCTTTCTCAAAAGGTGTAGAAAAGTCATTGTTTTTATGACACCGAATACAGAACATGCATTTATTACGATAAATCAACAAACATGTTACAAATGTTGCAAAACGTTTCACATCAATGAGTGGTGTGAAATGGCCTGAGCATAACATTACAAATCAGACTGTACAAAAGATAAAACAGCAGAAACTGCAACAGCTTGTCTATATTTGCATTCACAAATGTGTATAATATAATGAGCTGTTAGAGCATTAATTTAAATTACTTCAAAAAGCAAATGTAACAGCTTGTTCTGCATATCTTAATATGCTAATGTACAATATCAAGCTGTGACATTTTTACTTTTTTCAAGATTTTTTTTAGCATTTACTGTAAGCCAGCATCCCTATGCATGTCATGTTTACTGTATTCACATGAATTGGATGTTTTGTGTATCTTTTAACGGTGCTATACAAAATATGTTATCAATAATTGAGATCTGGGGATGTGGAGACCAAGTCAAGACCTCAAACTCGTTGTTGTGCTCCTCAAACCATTCCTGAACCATTTTTGCTTTGTATCAGTGCGCATTATCCTGCTGAAAGAGGCCACAGCCTCCAGGGAATACCGTTTCCATGAAAGGTTGTACATGGTCTGCTACAATGCTTAGGTGTCAAAGTAACACTGACAAGTGATTTGATTTCTCTAATTAGATTTTTTTTCCCATGATAAATAATAGTATTGGCATAACATTTTGAGTGAGACATGAAAATGAATTTCAGAATTTCTTAGCATTCATTATTGAAATGACTGGTGTAAACGATAGCTGAAAATAGAATATATAGTGTCCGTTTTTAGTGAAGCTTTTTGTCTGACCTGACGCTCCGGAGGTCACAGAGAGGGAATATCTCTCTCCTCCACTCCTCAACCACCCACTCCGCAAAGCTGCTGCCTGGGAATCAGAAGTGAAGCTGGCACTAATGAAAATGAATAGCACATTTGTCCGGCGCTAATGGCAAGCGTGGGCATGCGGTAATGTGAGTGCGGCTCATGCTAGTTCAGCAGTGATTACTCAAAGGTTAACAGTGAGAACGGCATTAGCGTTAGCGCTCCGGCTCTCCGGCGATCAACCTCCCTCAGTTACCGAGGGACTTTTTAGTGTGTGTGTGTGTGTGTCTCTGTGTGTGTGTAATTGCCTTAATCAGTGGCTCAATGGCTGAAAGTCTTGGGTGATTACAAATGTAAGAGCAAAACTTCTAGCCAAAATGTTTCTGATTTTTTTCCATCAACATTCATGGTTCATTAGGGCTACACATATTACTATAGTTATGAATGCATCTTAAAAAAAAAAAAAGGAAAATATTCTCATGAGGACAAAAAGCTACATTTTCTGTATCTGAAAGAGCAAACCAGAAAGAAAAGGAGAAAACTAAGGCCAGAAGCACATTCTATTTAAGTATACAGATGTAAATGCATTGCTATTATGTAGCTTGTTTCTGTGGTATTAACCCCCCGGAGCCGTGTGGAGTACGTTTATGATGGACGGATGTGGATGGATGCACTTTCTTGAGCTTCAAACTTGTTGGTCCCACTCACTGCCATTACAAAGCTTGGATGTGCAAGGCTCGAAATTACGACCATTTTAGTCGCATATGCTCCCTAAATTTAATGCATGCGACCTCAAAATATATTTGGGAGCATTTGTGCGAGTGCAAATAATCGTTGAGGTGCGACCTGTTTTCATTTCTCAGCAAATCGTTCGCTAATTACTATGTGCCTGCTGTTAGCTGATACAGTTACCGGTCCACCGTTCTATCACACAACCAATTAAACTTCATCTGTATGTTCTTAAGGTTAAAGCAGACTTTAAGCTGGTTAATATAGCCGTCAATCTCCCTTTCACTGCGCTCCGGTGTCACGTGACCAGGAGCTACCTAGCGCGCAAAATTGTAAAGAGATGAAGAGAGAAGATGAAAAGAACAGTTACAGCAGGGTCGACATTAACACTTGAACGCTTAAAACAGCGTCACCAAAACGCGAGAATGACTTTATTACATTTGAATGATTTTATTACATTTAGTGTAAGTGGCGATCAAAATAATAGGCTAATATATAATGTATATGTAGCCTACTGACGGTAACAAGATTGTGCAGCCTCTCGAGGAGAAATGGAAACAAATGAGCGCAGCACACAAACTCAGTTAACATACTGCGGTAAAAATCCAAAACGTGGAGATTTTATATAACATTTGATACAGTTAAGCAACATCACACGACCAAGATCTTTTTGAACGAATCGTTTGAGTCAAAGATTCAATGACCCTTTCATAAAGAACTGCCTCATTCTTGAATGAATCAGCCGTTTGAACGAATCGTTTGAATGAATGACTCAATGACTCACTCAATAAGACGGTCACCTGCCGCCACCTACTGGCGGTTTAGTTTCATGTTTGAAAGTATCATTCTTTCCAACATTTCTTATTTGTATATTAATTTTTTAAACAAACTCATAACATCATTTAATGCAGTTTTAATTTTTCAGTGTAAATAATTTAATTGGTAACAGCCCCATAGTGTTTTATTATTCTAGAATTTATTGATCAAATTTAGGAATTTAAAATGAAAGATGAAGCATACATTTAATAAGATAAAAAAAAAAAAAAAAAAAACTTTATAAAAGGTAATATATATATATATATATATATATATATATATATATATCATCCATTTTTTTCCGGGCAAGTAAATGACAAGACTTAATGTCAAGCCATATATATATATATATATATATATATATATACACACACACACACATATGACATTAAGTCTTGTCATTTATAGCTCCTAACTATTTGAAGTTGGGAGCACCAGTGCTACCAAGTAAAAAAGTTAATTTCGAGCCCCGATGCGTCAGGATATTTATTAATATAACTCTGATTGTGTTCATCAGAAAGAAGAAAGTCATATGCACCTAGGATGGCTTGAGGGTGAGTAAATCTTGTGGTAACTTTCATTTTAAAGTGAACTAAAGTGAACGTTTTACAAAATACTCATCTCTGCGAATTTCCAACACTTTACATTTTACTACCACATTACATGTAATATCTAATTAATTGAACGTACATGGGAAAGTTTTCCTAGACATGTCACAAAATTAGGGCACGTATGTTCCTGAACGTGATGAATGATGGGATACGCTTACCCTCAAATATCACTCCGAAGCAGTATTAGAAATAATGTGGATTTACGCCGTGTTCACCAAAGCGTTTTTTCCCGAGGCTAGCATATTTTCCCAGTTGTTTTCAATGGGAGTGCCTTGTTTTTAAAATGCCAGCAGCGTAACGAGGTGTTGAGCGTCTATTTCACGGTGTTTCACACTGGTCGCCGAGAGTTGAAGAATGTTCAACTCTGGCTAAAACGCAGCGCTCATCACTGTCACATTTTACCCAGCCATCCAATCACAGTGGAGGAGGGGCGGGACAAATACCACAGCGACCAACTGCCACATCCTGCTTGTACAATGGTAAAATACAACAACAAGCATAATAACAGAACAAAGTAATTGAAAACAAGAGCCAGAGCAAGTACTTTACATTGTATTGACATTATATATATATATATATATATATATATATATATATATATATATATATATATATATATATATATATATATATATATATAAAATAGAAACAAACTATCTGTGAAATGAAATAAAACTTCTGCGGATATTCTGTATCATAGCAAGCAAAGCGTCTCAACTGGGAAAAAAAAAAAAAAGCTAGGCATTTACGGCAGAGGCCATTTTGAAGTAGGTTAAACTTCGTCAAGTAGACAAGAGACGTTCCTTTGGACAGACACTCGACCTCTCAATTTTGACTAAAGGAGCGAGTCTACTCATATGTACACTTCAGGCAGATCCAAAGACCACAATGCAACATGACTGTGACGTCACAACAGCAACTCGCAGTGCTCGCTCTTAATTTACCCACAGGTGATCAAGGGTTTAGGGTTCCATCAGTAGTGGGCGCTTGTGCAACGCAAGCAATGACATACATCTGAGTGAATGAGACGGAGGGAAGTTAGCAAGGGAAAAGCATAAAAAATGGACTTAAAAGAAATAAAAAATTTACCACAGAAGAAGACTGTTTCTGCTAATTCCTGCCACATTGCCCCTAGTGGCAGCTCTAATAATGCAATGCATACTCTTTGTGCTATGGGTTGTGTTCTGACACATTTGATTTAAGCATTTGTGGTCATGTTAGTCTGGTCTGATGCCGATATCTTGGAGAGCAGGCGGCTGATATATAATATATGATTTCATACTACTTCAAGATATTAATGAACACATGCTGCAATGATATTTATATTTATTTTACATAATATTTACTAAATTAGAAATGAATAATTAAAAAAATGAATTCTGAAAAAAAAAAAAGTACTTTAAAATAAACTGTATAATAAACTGATTTATACCTTACATAGCAACTTATGTATTCTGTAATCGCATTACGGTATTTTTCACAAATAAAGAACATGTTAAAAACATGAATAAACTGAAGTTCTCAGCGCTGTCAAAATAAAAGTTCTAAAACTCATCAGTCAATGCCGATTATTAAAAAGAATGCTAAATATCGGGAATATGTAGTTTTGATCACTAGTTCACATACTTAGATTTTCATACATTAAATATCTTGTCTAATTTGATAATGCTTTAGTGTTCTCTCATTAGCAATGTTTCCACATACCTATTTGCATGCAAATTTTGGGATATCGCATAAAAAATGCTGGGTGAAAACGGCGAGATGCGCATAAATTCTAAAAGTGCGCATAACAAAAAACGTGTGTGCTCAATTGAGGTGGATTTTTCTTTTCTTTTTTTTAAACCGATAAGAAGATATGTGCATAAACTAAGATGGAAACACATTTGCAAAATAAATAATTTGATGCGCAACAAAAAACCAAAAAAAAAAAAAAAAAAACCAACTCATGCGACTTTGCCTCAACAGTAGGTGTGATTGGATAACTGGACTAAAAGTGGACCAATCACACCAAAAAGGTTGGTTTGGTCATACTGAAATGCCTGAACCAAAGTCTGTCATCAGAATGATCTGGTAAAATTCCCTCCCAGAACTACTGTTCCCAAATACCAGGCATCCACCTCTGAATACAAGATAACATGAAGGCGTTTAGTGCATTTTGTTTGCGTGCTTTGAGGTGCAAGAAGTTTATGATATACGGAAAAAAGCCACGGTGTTTGCAGCAACTTCATTTTATTACATATATTTTGCGCCAATTTCCCAGGAAGCAACGATTTTGTTCACTTGAACACATGGCTTGGAAACGGTGCTTTATTCGCAAATGTTTTGTGTGATATTCCAATTTTGCGCACAAGTTAAATTCACAACTTTGGATGGTGACATAGCTGTTGTCACATTGTCTCATGCTTAAATCCATTCCACAGATTTTCGACAAAAAAAGTCTGGGCCTCCGTCTGGGCCTAACGATAGGTTTTAGATGACAAGCTTCATAAATGGCTTATCTAAAATCCAATACATATCGGAGGAAAGATTGCAGCAGAACACTGCGCTTGACTGTATCAGCGTGATCCATAACTTTCCTATGAACCCGGGGCCCATTTATTGTCGATCGCATCCGAGGGATGGCCTGTCAGTTGGGTGGGAGTTGAGCTGCTGTTTATTTTCAAATCAATACTCAATTACTATAAGGAAGATCCTCTCTTGCCCATTTCCAAGACGAAATTATGAACTGCCGCAATAACACTTAGTCAAGGGAAGCTGAGGAGTATTAACTCATGATGCAGAAGTAGCCGGATATTTGATCAAACCGCTCCGCCCCCTCTCTTCCTCTCCTCAAGCCTTTAATTAATCACACGGTAAAAGGCCTTTCAGGAGGTGACTGATGACCAGAGAAAACAATTTTCCCCCTAACAGCCTTTTAATTTTAACTTGTGTGGCAAGAGATCATTGGCTGCAACTCACGACAACCCATCAATGCTGGTTTTTAATGCGCTTCCGCTTTTGTTATTGAGAAGAGAGGGAAGACAAGGCTTTTCCGTCCCTTTTCATAACTCACACCATTGATTCGGTAAATGCCTGACATTTGCCGAAGGATAAAAGTTCTGTCGATGGGGGTCGTGTGTAAATTACTCCATTAAGAGCTGGTTATTTATGATGGAGGGTGATTTAGGTGCATAGACGCCTTAAAGAGGTGCGAACTGACAAGTCAAATGCGTCTTTGTTTTGCCGCCGTCGGAAGCAGCCGTGTCACATCGGTCACCGCAAGCATCCTTTTAGATCTTCGTCTCTGAGCTGCAATGAAATTGACAGCGTGTCCTAAAAACGGCGACAAACAAAACACACAGAAACTTGCCAGGAGCACTGGCTGTATAAACTCAGAAACAATTGTCAGAGTGTTCCTTCAATGGTTTCAAATTCCCAGAGTACTCACTGCTGAACTAATCTACAAAAAATGAGTCATTCACAAAAGGAAGTAAGTCCTTCATTCTCTTTGAACACTAATTGGCTTGGGCCTGAAGTGCCATTGTATTTGACAGTACTTAATACAATTGCACTTGACCCTTTAAAGTTGACTCACTTCTGAGGTCCATGAGCTATGAAAAAGGCCTGTGTTGATGTTGATATATTATCAGTGCTGTTTGCTAAGGCTTACTATTGCTCATACTTAGGGTTAGTGATTTGAAAAAGGTAAGACAACCCAAGTGAATAGGCAAAAAAGTAAAAGTTATAGACATGATCATAGTTCCTCGTTTGAAAAACTTTTTTTGTATTACAAGTTTTCAGAAATTGTATGTTTAAATATGCGAATGAGGCTTATCTAATTAAATGTGCTAATTTGCATAAATTTCCAGAAGAGAAAGTCAGGTTCAAAATTTGTTTCATTTTGTTGACATATTAGAGTGAAAGGTTTTTAAAAAGTGGATTTTGGATATCTCTTTTTATCACGCCACAAATAAAAAAATACCGTCAACAGAAAAATCACCATGTAATAAAATGTTGATATATGAATAAACCCCTCAGTAAAAACCTTAAAGGGTTAGTTCACCTAAAAAAACCCTCATGTCGTTCCACACCCGTAAGACCTTCGTTCATCTTCAGAACACAAATTAAGATATTTTTGATAAAATCCGATGGTTCAGTGAGGCCTGCATTGCCAGCAAGTTAATTTACACTTTCAAATGCTCAGAAAGGTGCTAAAGACATATTTAAAACAGTTCATGTGACTACAGTGGTTCAACCTTAATGTTATGAAGCGACGAGAATACTTTTTCTGCGGCAAAAAACAAAGTAACGACTTTATTCAACAATATCTAGTGATGGACAATTTCAAAACACTGTTTCATGAAGCTTCAAAGCTTTACGAATCTTTTGTTTTGAATCAGTGGTTTGGAGCGCCAAAGTCACGTGATTTCAGTAAACGTGGCTTTGTTACTTCGTGTTTCGAAATTTCAATGGTTCACGTGACTTTGGCAGTTTGATACACGCTCCGAACCACTGATTTGAAACAAAAGATTCGTAAAGCTTCGAAGCTAATTAATCACGGTGTAAAACATGTAATTTCCTGTTGCCCACAGGTGGCACTATGACTGTAACTGAATATTGCCACGTAGATGTCTTCAGGCCAGGACTCTAATAAAACATGTGAAGTTTGGGGCAGATCGGACATTGTATGCCTGAGTTACAACAGCTTCCTGTTTCATGGCAAAACGTCGAAATTTGTCAGGCCTCCACGGACACGCCCTTCAGCGAAAACTCTAGATCTTCGCAATTTAACGTCGCAAAGGCCTTTAGATTAGACTGACCAAATATGATGTTAAACTGATTAAAGCTCTAGGAGGAGTTCGTTAAAGTACAACATCTGGAAATGGCAAAAACTGCAAAGATTTTGCAGAGAAAATTTAAAATATATCACTTCCTGTTGGGTTTACAGATTTTGCACCCAGGGATTTTTTTGTAGGGATTGGGCTGTTACATGTCTCTATCGAATTTCATACTTGTACATGAAACATAGCGCGAAAGGTGCTTAATTGAAATTTTGTAGGTGGCGCTATCGAACCATTTTGCCACACCTAATTCTGAAACCCATATCAGATGTACATTTTCACGTGTGAAAACACGTGTGCAATGTTTAGGCCCTCAAAAATGCGATTCATTTCAGAGAAGAAGAATAATTGACTGAGCAATTACAATAGGGTCCTCACACCACCGGTGCTCGGGCCCTAATGAAATACAAATATAGAGAAATAAAAATATATTATGACTATTAAGGTCATAAGCAGCAACATATATATATATATATATATATATATATATATATATAACTTTTATTTATATGCTGTTTGTACTTACATATATTTCACTAAACGTCCTTTGTTATGAGAAATAAATTCTAAAACATAAATTAATTGTAAATGCAAAATGTAGAATCAAAAAGGAGCCATATAATCTGGCCATACCCATAACCATTACATCTAAAGTTAACCTTGGAATTTTTTTTGTACCTCTTTTGTCCTTCTCAGTGAGAAATAGTGCAGCAATCAGGCCTCTTTGTGTGAGATCACTTATTAATCAGAGCACTGTGGGTATGCGGTGTCATTACCGCAACAGTGTTTCACACCCCCAGCCTGTTTACCGCCATTCTGCCATGTCAAGGAATAATGTGCCTTTTTATGATCGCAATGGTTTCATTTAATAATTTACAATAATTAATTATTGTATGATATGGACGTGGCATGATTGGAAGGACTAAGTTCTGATATGCATGTACACAGATAACATTATATGGTAAATAATATGCTTGGAGATGATGCTGTATTTGCATTGCTTGTGTAACCCACTAGAATTCAATTAAAAATGTATCAAGAATATCAATATATCCATCAGTTTTTCATACTTCACAATTAAAATATGAATATTAAACATAAAACATTAAATTCTGAGATTTATAAACAAGTACATGGATCTGATTATAAACACGCAGTGAACCCTATTCAATATTAAGCTCTGCAGGAAACCAAACTGCTCAATATCTTCCAAATTTAAGCAGAGCAAATCAAATTATTTATCCATTATAAAATGTCTCAGTATTTTTTATTTTTTTTTACTCAGTTTTACAACCGCAAGACAACAGGAGTCAGTGAATATGTAGTTCCAGATGAAAATATAATGGAATCAATAACGTATTACAAACGTCCCCAGCTTTGCTTGACAATCCCAGGCCAAGAAAAAAATCATAACTGTAACATAAATGTTTAATGACACTGCCAATACAATATTTTTTCACCCATATCTGGCATACATATGCAGATTAATAATAATAATAATAATATTAATAATATTTTTGTACATTTTATTTGGGCCATTTTCAAATGTTTCAAACTATTTAGATATATTATATCTGATTTTTTCCCCTGCTTAATTCATAATTTTGGTCACTACAAAGCAGACTGGCTACATTCTGTCTGGAATCACCATTAAGCCCTGGGTATACTTTTTAATGTACTTTGTTTTGTTTAATGTACGTGCACAGTTGATCACACAGCCTTGGAAAGTATACTTCAGTACGCATACACAGGTGTTTGATGTATGCACAGTTTTAAGCAATCTCTCGCCACGAGTTACAACCCATGTAAACATGGTTTTCTTTCATGCTAGAGCTGTACAAAAGAGGGTACTTTCTAACCTCTTCACACAATCTCTCATCTATGTAGGCCTCCATTGTCGCTGTAGCTTGCATGTGTTCCGGTCTGTTCTGCTTATGCAGTTTTTTTCTTCGACTACTTTGTGAACCGACGCCCCCAGGACACGGTTGCCACATTGTGGATAAACTAATTACTGCAAAAGCAATTAAATACGCATGTGCAACCTGTGCGTACAAAGTAAGCGTGGTTACAAAAATCTGGCGGTGCGCATACAAGTATGCGCGTACTCTTCTGATAGGAATGGGTGATGGCCTTTTTCTAATTTTTGAAACAATTCTGTTAAGGCAAATGTAAATGTCATGTAACTGCTCCGAGACACAAAGGTTGAGGATCCAAATGAAGTATTTATTGAAAGGATAATCTACAATCAAAGTCCAAACTCAGGCAAAGGTCATACACAAGCAAACAATCCAAAAAATAACAGAGTTCAGGGCTGAGGCAAACTGAAAAATCCAAACGAACAGGCAGAGAATCGAAAAGACACAGGGAAAACCAGGATACAAAGGCTCAGCAATGCAGTTAAAGGGTTACTTCACCTAAAAATGAAATTCTGTCATTAATTACTCCCTCATGTCAATCTACACCCGTAAGACCTTTGTTCATCTTCAGAACTCAAATTAAGATATTTTTGATAAAATCCAATGGCTCAGTGAGGCCTCCATTGACAGCAAGATAATTAACACTTTCAATGCCCAGAAAGCTACTAAAAACATATTTAACAGTTATACATACATAACAGTTCATGTGACTACAGTGGTTTAACCTTAATGTTATGAAGCGACGAGAATATTTTTTGTGCGCCAAAAAAAAAACAAAATAACGACTTTATTCAACAATATCTAGTGGTGGGCGATTTCAAAACACTGCTTCATGAAGCTTTGAAGCTTTACGAATCTTTTGTTTCAAATCAGTGGTTTGGAGCGCGTATCAAACTGCCAAACTAACCCTTTAAGACACATACAAGATTTAGTAAAGAATGACGGCATTGACCAGGCTCATAAAGGGTGAGCTAACAAGGTTAATGACACACAGCTGACAGCAATCAGGGCAGTGAATTCTGGGAAAAGTAGTCCATGTGTGAATGGCAATAAACAAAAGGGGAGCGCCCTCTAGTGGACAACCATGGCACTCTGGCTGGTGATCATGACAATAAATGGCATCAGTACTGTAACACAGTTTGTAAGATGTGGGAAGGAGGAGGCGGGAACCGGCGAACATTCAAACAATAAACTTTAATAAACTAAACAAAGAACAAAACGAAAGTAATGCCGGCAGACCCTCGCGGACGTCTGCCGGCCACACAAACATAATACAACAAAATAAAGTCCAGGCCTGGTCCTCTCTTGTCCTTCACTGTCGTCGCTCCTCCTTTTATGCTTCCGGAGCTCCTCCGTGAGAGACTCAAGGCCGGTGCGCCTCACAGGTGGAGCTCGTTAACCCTCGCATCACCGGCCTCGCGCCGTTCCCTCACGGCTCTCGCCCGCCCTGCTCGTCACAAGTACCAATGCCAATATCAATGAATCTATTAAATGAAACGTTTGTTATTTCTGAAGTTTCAATTGTTTGTTTAATTCAATTATACTTAAACTGCAAACCTAATGTTTTGCATTTATTAATAACGAACAATTATAAATAAAACACAAAATGTTCTATCGTTTAAGTTACAGTAGTGGCCAAAAGTGATGTCTGGAGGAGATAATTGTTTTTAATGACCCTACAAGTTCGGTTAAACCCTATATATATATATACACACACACACACACACACACACACACACACACACACACACACATATATATGTTTTGTTCTTCTGGTTCTGGTTACTGATTATGTTGTAGTCAATGTTTTTTTGTTTTTTTTTCTGTGAGTTTTTTGTTTTTCTCTGTTTTTATTTATTTATTTATTTTCCATAGTAAATATTTATACTGTATATACAGTGCTCAGCGTAAATGAGTACACCCCTTTTGAAAAGTAACATTTTAAACAATATCTCAATGAACACAAAAACAATTTCCAAAATGTTGACAAGACTAAGTTCTATATAACATCTGTTTAACTTACAACATGAAAGTAAGGTTAATAACATAACTTAGAGAACAAAATTTTCAGGTTTACTCAAATTAGGGTGATGCAAAAATGAGTACACCCCACTGAAAGTCTCTGGAGCAAAGCTAAATTTTAGACTACAAATGTTTAATTTAACAAGAATTCAACCACTGGTGAGTATAATTATTCATTACACAGGTGTCCAGCAGACAGTTGACTATAAAAGGGTGTTAAAACCCCTTCCCATTTCATGCTGTCAGCAATGGCACCACATGGAAGAGAAATGTCACAAGACCTGAGAAAGAAAATCATTTCTTTACACCAGAAAGGTGAAGCCTACAAGAAGATCAGCAAAGCTTTACTTATCAGTCAGAATACTGTAGCAAAAGTGGTACAAAATTAAAAAAAGATAAAACTGCAACCATCTCACAGAGACGTCCAGGTCGTCCACAGAAGTTAACACCTCGACAGGAGCGTCTTCTGATGAGAAGGGTTGAAGAAAATCAGCATGCAAGTTCACTGCAGTTATCTAAAGAAGTAGAAAGCCAAACTGGGGTGACTATTTCCCGTGACACAATACGGCGTACACTGCAGAGGAATGGCATGCATGGGTGCCGTCCACGAAAGAAGCCTCTCCTAAAGCCCAGGCACAAAAAAGCCCGCCTAGAGTTTGCCAGGGCCCATGCTGACAAAGATGAAGACTACTGGGACTCTATACTCTGGAGCGATGAGACCAAGATAAATGTTTTTGGAACTGATGGCTTCAAAACTGTATAGCGTCGCAAAGGTGAGGAATACAAAGAAAAATGCATGGTGCCTCCAGTGAAACATGGTGGTGGCAGTGTCCTTATGTGGGGCTGCATGAGCGCTGCTGGTGTCGGGGAGCTGCATTTCACTGATGGCATCATGAATTCATAGATGTACTGGTCTATACTGAAAGAGAAGATGCTACCATCACTCCGTGCCCTTGGTCGTTGGCACTTTTCCAACATGACAATGATACTAAACACACATCTAAGGCCACTGTTTGATTTCTGAAGAAGAACAGGGTGAAAGTGATTCAGTGGCTCCTGATCTGAACCCAATCGAACACCTATGGGGAATTCTGAAGAGACAAGTTGAGCATCACTCTCCATCCAGCATCCAGTCTCTAAAAGAGGTCATTCTTGAAGAATGGAAAAAGATAGATGTTGCAAAATGTCGCCAACTTGTTCAAGCCATGCCTAGAAGACTTGCTGTCATTAAAAATCATGGAGGCCATACAAACTACTAGATGTAGTTTTTGTTGTGGGGTGTACTCATTTTTGCATCACCCTAATTTGAGTAAAACTGAAAAATGTGTAATCTAAGTTATATTATTAACCTTACATTCATGTTATAAGTTAAACAGATGTTATATTAAAATTAGTCTTGTCAACATTTTGGAAATTGTTTTTGTGTTCATTGAAATATTGTTTAAAATGTAACATTGAAAAAACACACATTGACTACAACATAATCAGTTAATATTTAGTTGGTTATTTTTTGTTTTTGCATGTGTTCATAATTTCTTTGTATGACAGCCTGGCCAAAAAATTATGTCTGCACAATTTGGCATGTTTTATTGCATTATCACAAATAAAACATTTCACTCCAAGAACAGCTACGCAATATGCTTACAATATATATATATATATATATATATATATATATATATATATATATATATATATATATATATATATATATATATATAGAGAGAGAGAGAGAGAGAGAGAGAGATAATATTCTTTTTTTTTCCTTTTCTTTTTTTCTTCATCTAAAATCTTATTTTACTCAACCATTTTCATGTAAAATAAAGTCATTATTTATAAAAAACAAAACAAAAAAAAAACATTGAAATTCCTACACACGCTCCTGGGAATCTACCTCAAATCTTGTACAGTCGGATGATAATGCACCTTTTAGTCTTGCAGGACGTCTTTTATCTTTTCTTCTTTTTTTGGATAAGTAAAACAATGGCTCACATTTTTCCTTGCATTCGGTAAAAAGTGCAGTTGAACATGGTAATGATGACAGTCACTGAACGCGAGCGGTGCCGGCTGATCCTGGGCAGAACCCCTGGCAGCTTCTATTTTTTGCACCCCTCTCCTCTATGACACCTTGATAAGGCAATTACAGTGCAATTATCTTAACATGTGGCATTAGAGAAAATTATCTTCATTCTTCAACTAGAGTAACATTAAATCAGGGGAGAGGGCATGCAAGAATCTCTAATCAACATCTCAAGCGCTATGAACGGACGCTGTAGACGCCACACACTGACATCTGCAATTACTGCTGAGAGACAAGGACCACACAGTCCAACATTCTTCAGTGTCGTATCAGTTCACATGCTTCACATTTGTTTCTAGGCTCATAAAGCAATGTTGGATTGTCAAGAAGAGCATATTATTGTAACCTTCAAATGAGGAGAGGTCAATTGATCGTGACGTGTGTCTAAGCACATTATTGGCAGATTCGGAGAAGTGGACATGACTAGTCAGAGGATTTGGAAATCACCACCAACCCTGGAAGTGCTTTAGTGTGTTGGAGAAACTTGTGACAAATAAAATCAGGCTTAAAAATATGACATACACTACTCAAAAGTTAGGAATAATTAAGATTTCTTAATGCTCACGGCTGCATTTATTTGATGAAAGATACAGCAAAACAGTAATATTGTGACATATTACAATTTAAAAGAACTGTTTTCTAATTTAATACATTTTAAAATGTAATTTATTCCTTTGCAAAGCTGAATTTTCAGCATCATTACTCCAGTCTTCAGTGTCACATGATCCTTCAGAAATCATTCTAATATTCTGATTTGGTGCTCAATTATTAATTATTATTGGTGATCTAAAATTAATAATGGTTCTTCTTATTATTATTTTAGGTAAAAAGAACATTTATTTGAAACAGAAATCTTTTGTAACATTATAAATGTCTTTACTGTCACTTTTGATCAGTTTAATGCATCCTTGCTGAACATCCTTGCTGTATCACAGTTTCCACAATAATAGTAAGCAGCAAAAATGGTTTTTAACATTGATAATAATTAGAAATGTTTCTTGAGCAGCAGATCAGTATATTAGAATGATTTCTGAAGGATCATGTGACACTGAAAATCCTCCTTATATATTAAAACAGAAAATAATACTTTAAAATTATAATAATAATTCATAATATTACTGTTTTTACTGCATTTTTATCAAATAAATGCAGCCTTGGTGAATTTAAAAAAAATCTTAATTATTCCAAACTTTTGACTAGCAGTGTATAGATCAGCACTTTTCTTAACAAAATGTAAAAATATTAGTTAGTAATAACTATTAGACATGTATGTAATAGAGAAACATATTCCAAATATTGCAATACTTGTCTATATGGTTCTTGAAAATTGTTCAGAACATCTTCAATAAATGTTTAAAATTAATTACTATAAAAATGTAATGTGGTGTAACCATTAAGAAAAAAAATATAATAAAATTATGTATAATAAAAAATAGAGTTTAAACAGCTTAGTCTTTTTTAAGTTATATATAAATATATTTTTAAAATATTTCTTTTATAAATATGTTTTGGGGAACTGCACCACATTTTACAACCTTAACTTTGGCACCTTGTCATAAAAAGCCATATGACTTTGATTTAATGAACAAACAAATTAATGAATAAATATTATTTTTTAACAAAAAATAAAGATGAAAGATTATGCAGAAACTACTTTGACTGTATCTACTAAAACTGACTTGCAAAAATATCAAAAAGAATAATGAGTTTACTTGTGTTACAAGTAAACTTTGTTTCTCTCTCTCTCTTTTTTTTATTTTTAGATAACATGGCATTATTAATTTTATTTTCATCTAATCATCCCCCAGTATTTTTTGTAGACCCACTTGTGTAGACGCAGCCTTTATTATTATTAGTGCTGGCATTTTCAGTATTTAAACCATCTCTGGCAGTATGCAGATCTGAAATGTGTAATCACTCACATAATCAGAGCAAATCAGATTGTCCTTGCATTAATTACAAATTATAATTAGTCGGAAATCCTGCTAATGATAAGGCAAAATGGCTTCTATATTTCAGTCACTGCTGTCCTAATCAAGACCTTATATTACAAAGTAATTAAGTGATTGTACGTGATAAGTGTATCAAAACTAAGTCATTAGAATCTGTCTCCTTTTGTGTGTGTTTTTTCAATCATCCAGACAAATGTGTGCTAACCGCCCAATCATGTCAGAAATGAGTCATCTGTGAAGCGCTTTTAGGGCTTTTTTGACCTGTCATCTAACCATCACTAGAAAGCCAGCTGCAAAGTTTGGGGCGGATCAATATGTGACATGCCATCATATGCACTCTAAAAAATAATTCAGGGGATCTGTTACTACAACTTAAATAAATGCATGGTTGCAAGTTTTATTTAAACCTTTTAAGTTGCAAACATTATTTTGTAGAGTTCTGTTGACATACATCGACTTACGTATGTAAATAATGTTAATCATTACATCAACTTAATATCGTCTTTAATTTAAACTCAAATTTCTGTTAATTGTTTTGTTTTGTTTTTTAAATTAGGTTGTAGTAACTTGAAATTGTCTTGGTAACTTCAGAAATTAGGCTAGTTCCCAGCATGCTTTGCATAAGACTGGATAAGGAGAATAAATGTTGAAATTAAGTGTTATTTTATTTGTTTTTAGTGAAGGGAAAGACCTGTTAGTGTTTAATGCTGCTATTTTTTTTTTTTTTTTTTTTTTTTTTTTTGAGTTTCTGTAATGTTGAAGTTTTTGTGGTTATCATTGTGCTGAAGAGTAGATACATGAAGGTAAACACTACATTGACTCCGTAAGCAATGACTGCGCTAATGCCAGTGACAAGTAATATCTTACTTGTTCATTAACTATACAAGTTAAATAAGCTATGTTAGCATGTGCTATGATAGCTGTTGATTTGAACTGAAATAGAGAAGATTAATTGGCTCCAGAGCTACAACTCTGGTAGTTGGAGCGGCTTAATTTTTTTGAGTAATGAACTTAAAAATTTGTGTTTATGCTACAAATGATTCAGTTCCTCTAACTTAGTGTAGCTTGTTGGTTGTATTTAAATTCACTCAAAGTTGTCATAAGTCAAACAAAAATGTATGCAAACGGTTGCATTATTTATTTATTTATTTATTTATTTTTTTGAGCCAACACATTATTTTTTAGTCTGGCAATAGCACTGGCTGAGAACCTGAATGCTCCTAAAAATATGCTTATGTGTGTTTTGTTAAACCAACATTATGTTTAAATTCTGTAAACCAACAGTCCATGCACTGACCATCTGATGCATATTGCACAGGCAAAACTCACTATTCACTATTCACAATTGACAGATCCAATCTAATTTGCTAGGCACTAGTTCTGTTTAAGAGGTATTGAGTAAGTTTATTAGGTTAGTGTCATCAAATTTGAAGAAAAGAAAAAAAAATCAATATGGCTAGAAATAGGTAGTAAAATTAATTAATTCATTCATTCATTCATCCATTCATTCATTCATCTCTAACATGCATATGCACTACCTGGACCAGTCTGAAAAATCATCTTTTACTCTTTTTATTTTTAATTTGTATTATTTTTCTTTAGTTAAAATAGCTAAATTTATGATACTGTCATTGTCAAATTTAATGATGTTACTGAAATATAATTTTGATGATTCTGGAGATATTGGTATTGATAATTGGAGGTATTTTCCCAGGTAAACTGCCATTGTACTTTTTGCAGATTACCAACAGTATGACACCGCTTTGGTTGATAAATCCACGTTTTCACTGTTATATGGTAGGTGGCGCTATTATGCATCTTCTGAAAGAGTACAGAAACTCCAGGTCAAAACACAGGTGAAGAAGAAGCAGAAACAAGAGATAGAAGCATTGCTTGCGCACATATAAGCTAACGTTATCATCAAATATTCAACAGCACATAAATCAAAACTTCTCAACGTTACTCAATCTACTCGACTGATCACAGTTATGAATCTGATCCAGACAAAAACGCGATTTTCTCAGCTTTTTGTTCAAAATGTTGCTTTTTTATGAAACTTACCCCCATTCAAGTGTTGATGAAAACAAATGCATGAATCTAGAAAATGTTTTTTGTTTGTTTGAATGTTCGTTTCTTTCTTTTTTTAAAAGCAGAGGAAATATTATGGGGGCCGTGAAAGTTTTGTGAAAATTATAAAGAATTTTGGCGCTGACTAGCAACTTTTAAAAAATGCTGGCAAGAAAAGAGTTAATCTTTGTTTTAACTATGTTTTTAAAATAATAATTGCATCTGTCAACATTAATGCACTTTAATAAACACAATGAACAACTGTATTTTATTAACTAGCATTAACAAAGATTGATAAATGCTTGGCATTGTTAGTTTATGCTAGAAAAAGCATTAAGCAATGTCAATGAATGAGACCTTATTATAAAGCAAAAGTCATACAGGTTTAGAACGACATGAAGGCGAGTAAATAATAAGAGAAATTGTATTTTGCATGAACTAGGCCTATCCCTTTAAATGGAATTTGTCAATTAGACCAGGAACTTGTAAATAGGGTTAACTTTAACTAAACAGACTACTAAGAGATGGTTGTGGCTTAGAAAGGACTAATTGGCTATTAACATATTCAAAGTCTAATGCACCACGACTTTCAAGAGAGGCGAGGCAAGATGGGAGGAAGGAAAGAAAAGGGAGTTTGCAATAATTTTGTTCTTTTTCCACTGATAAACAAGGCAGAACATGAACACTTCAAATAAGGGTTTACGAGCTAAGAGGTGACAACCCCACTCCCAAATCAGCCTCTTAACACTGCTTAAAATGTGAATGATTAAAGCAGAGGTCCGTGTGTCAGAGTGATTTAGTTTAATCACCACTCAGAAAACAAGCTGTTAATGTGACCTTCCTGACTTCCCCCCCGATCCGCCCATTTCCTTTTGATTTCGCTAATTTTGTATCAACGTGTTTTTCTTGCAGTGCAAAAATTGCCCACATCTGTTTCTGAGAAAAACAAGCCCTCGCCCTCAGCGCCCCAGCCACGTCTGACGCTCATGTCTGACTTCTCATACCACCGTTAGGCGTCCATTTCACCCTCTTTGTACCTCTGCGAGACATGAGTAACATTAACGGCGACGTGCGAGCATTGTGGGAAATACAGTCACATCTCTGCGTTCTTCAAATGCCACTCAATATCTCATACCAATCAAATCAGTGGGATGCATTTTCCCGTGTGGCTTTTTTGATTAAGTGCCCTATTAGCATATGTAAACTGCACTTTTGAAGTGAAATAGCGTTTAATGGTTTATTTGAAGTGTGCGATTGGAAAAAGGGAAAGTAAAACATCCCTTTGATGGAGAAACGCTATATTGCAATCAAACGTTTACTGTACCGAAGGTTAATGAAAGCTATTTGAGGGAAATTTTTGGACTTGTATGTTTGCAAGATGCATAAATTAGATAATAAAAAAGAAGGAACTGATGTGCAGTTTGTGTGAGTGGGGAATGTGCAATAGCAACGTAATTACGGCACCATAAAAACAATTTCCCGTAAAGAGAAGCAATTTGACATGCCTGAGCAACAAAAAATAGCATTTGCAAAATGGTCACGCAATAACTTCTCATGACTATTTCATTAACACAAACTGTTGTTCTTATATAAAGACCAGTATCCAAGGAAAACTTTAACTACTACAGGCAATATGTGCACCAGTTTTATAATTCCATTTTTGTACATCCTTTTTCTCATAAATTTTAAAACAACAAAAAAAGTCGTAATTATTGTAATGTAGGGTTCTTTATAATTATTGTAATCTTTAGGGTTCCTTTGGACCCCCTAATTGGTTACTCATTAAAATGTATCTTTTTTGTCCTCTCTAATGGCTCAATGGTTTGAAAACTGTCCTTGCTGGCTCTAATGTGTTCTGACGTAGGCATTTTCTATACTCCATTACTCTCTGATGATCATTGGAGTTCTAATTAGCTGATAGCTGAAATATAGCCCTCCCTACTCAGTGACCTTGGACAATGTTTGGACGTGACAGATGATACTATCAAACTAGATTTTTACAAATTCTGTGGAAAACGTGAGTGGTGCTTGTCCATGAAAAACTTGCTGCCTTGATGCTAAGATGTCGTGGGTGTTCTCCTTGGTTGCTAGATTATTCAGGGTGGTTGGTTAAAGGATTAGTTCACTTCAGAATTAAAATTTCCTTATAATTTACTCACCCCCATGTCATCCAAGATGTTTATGTCTTTCTTTCTTCAGGCGAAAAGAAATTAAAGTTTTTGAGGAAAACATTCCAGGATTTTTCTCCATATAGTGGACTTCAACAGCTACCAATGGGTTGAAGGTCCAAATTGCAGTTTCAGTGCAGCTTCAAAGGGCTCTACATGATCCCAAATTGCTCATTTTCTAAACAAAAAAATATATATATACACTTTTTAACCACAAATGCTCGCCTTGCACTAGCTTTGCGACGCGCCATGCATTACGTAATCACGTTGGAAAGGTCACCCGTGATGTAGGCAGAAGTACCGCGGTAGGGCGAAAAACTCCATCTCATTTTCACTTCCAGCTTCAAAATAGTCTGACTTCATTGTTTTACCTTTTTTTTTGCACATCGCAGAGCAGTGCAAGACGAGCATTTGTGATTAAAACGTTTTTTTTTGTTGTTTTTTTTTTAGAAAATGTCCAATTGTTTTGCTAGATAAGACCCTCATTCCTCGTCTGGGATCGTGTAGAGCTCTTTGAAGCTGCACTGAAACTGCATTTTGGACCTTCAACCCGTTGAACCCCACTATATGAAGAAAAATCCTGGAATATTTTCCTCAAAAACCTTAATTTCTTTTCAACTGAAGAAAGAAAGACATGACATGGGGATGAGTAAATTATCAGGAAATTTTAGTTCTGAAGTGAACTAATCCTTTAACTGGCCCAACCCCAAGTCTCTATGATATTTTGGTTTCTAGATATGATTCGTTCACATTGTCTATTTTTCAAGTTTTACCATTGGTCCAAGTAAATAATTATAACAAAAATTAACAGCACAATGGTGTTGTTCTCAATGGTGGCCAGTTGCATAAAATGCTTAGACTTGTCTTTAAAGTTAGTCATCTCATTTTTTTTTTTTTCTCAAGACTGCTCATAACTTTTTAAAGTCAGTTACCTACACTCTAAAAATCACTGGGTTAAAAACAACCCAATTGGCAACCCAGCGCTGGGTAAATACTGGACAGAACACATGAACTAACTAACCCAGCAGGCTGGGTTGCACACTGTAACCCAATGTCAGCTCATTTCTTCAGATTCTAGAGAGCATTTGATTGGACAGAAAACCTGATGAGGAGCTGAAGTGCAGGGTGATGTCATCAAAATCATTGATCCATTTTAGCGGAAGTGTGAGACTGTAAGTTTTGAATGCTTCTAAATTTGAATTTTGTCATTGTTTTGGAGCACACTAGATTATAGTTTTAAAATTAAAAGCCAAAAAAACTTAAATTTTGATTTCATGGCAACTTTAGGATACAGTCTTAACATGGTGGCTAAGTTTCACAAGATTTAAAATATAATTCATGTCTCTGTCACAAAAAAGTAATACCTTAGGGTTAGAGGTTTTTCAAAATATAAACAATATGAGCAATAGTAATAGCAGAAACCACTAATTATTCAAGCTGCCAGGGAAATGTGAAAGTTTTTCATTTGGCATCATGAATACAGAATCCTATCAACACCGTCATTATCCTAAACATTTCTGCAAAGGAGAGATGCCAGTTGTTTGAAGGACCAAAACATCCTTTTTTTGGTCTTCAAGTACTTTTCCAATAGCAGCCTGTTTGAAATTGGAAAGAGTGAAGCCTCAGACGGGTTAATGGTTTGAAACAGCGTGAAATATGATACTATTCACTCTATGCTCTGCGAGGTAGAACAGCACAATTTCAAGAGGTTACCAAACCAGGCAGAATACAAATTCTCCTCAAATCATCCCAGATGATATTGAAGAGATCTGGGAAGATTAATGTTGCATTCGCTGCTCTCCATCTCCATGTTTATTGGCAACACTAGAAATTGAATTTAACTTTAGATTGCTCCGCCCACACACAATGCATCCGCCATTTTGTTAAGCTGTATAGTCAACGGATGGCTTTCCGCAAGGTCTTATTTAAAGCTGGTTTCAGTAGTTTGGGAATTTAAATTATTTTAACACATTAAGAAATGTGTTTTTGTGAAGAATCATCTGAATCATGGCATCTCTGCTTGTACAAAGTACAGTCTTAAAAATAAACTTTACAGATTGGCTTTTTTTTATTTAGAAGGCGGGACTTTTTCCGCCATATTGCGCATTGCACTTTCTCCTATGCGTAGTAATAGAAAAAGTAGTTTCTGTTACAAATATTCAAATTATTACAGAAGTACTGAGATAAAAGTTTATAGTTCAGACATAAATAGTAATGTCTATGTTATCGATCAAAAATAAATAAATGGCACTGAAAATGACGCATTTATCGATTACATTGTTTCACCACCAGGTGGCGACAAGTGACTGGTTAAAAAATGTATTTGAATCTTTTTCCAACAGATTCTTTCAAATACACTGATTCATCCAGTAATGAAACAAGAGTATTTATGAGTGAGCCATTGAATCATACACAGATTTTTTAAAAAAGTAATTCAAATGATTTTAAAATTTTAAAATAGACTGCAGCAATTAATATTTTGTCAGAACCTCTGGTAAAGTACATGCTATTTTGTTTAGTTGTCATTCAGAATCTTGATCTCAGTTTGAAACAAACAGAAAAAAAAAAAAGTGTTTAGTGTCAATTTATCCAGAATTGTGCAGCTCTAAGTTTCTTTAACACTTATTAATCTTAATATAAAATATAAGAAACATTTGTTTACATTTTACTTTTTTTATTTTGTTGTTTTAAAATTATTTGTTGTTTGCCTTAATTAAAAAAATGCATTGGTTAAATTCAAACTTTTTTCTGTACTGGTCTTTTTTTTTTTTTTTTTTTTAAAGTGATTAAAAAATGTTCAATAATTATCGATACCGCTCAATATGAAATATTATATCGTGATAATTTTTTTAGCTGTATCGCCCAGCCCTAGTTGTAAATACAAGTGGGAAGCTCTTTAAAATTTAAAAAGTTGAAAAGCAAAACACACCTGATGCACATCTTCTTCATTTTCTAGAAGTAGAACTTGCTGCATTTTGTGTAGTTAATTAAGAGAAGGCACACCGCCATCTTGCTCCGACGAAAGTGACTTGAACGTACCTGACTTCCTCAACACTTCTCAACTTGTAAATATGAACTTCCCAGGAGGACTTGATTTGTATATCTAAAGTCTTTGATATATTAGTGATTTCCTAGCGGAAACAATAGGAGAATCAGTACCTGTACGGATGAAGAATCCGAAGGAAAGGTCTGAAGCCAGAAGACAAAAAGCCCGCCAAAGGAAGAGAGAGAGAGGGAAAAAAAAAAAAAAAAAAACGAGCGAAAACAACTCAAAGACGATCATAACCAGGGCGACAGAAGCTCTAGTTAATGTAAAGTTATTTAGGGGGGAAAGCACAACTGCTAGTGTGATATTACAACGGTTCAATAAATAATGAGTTAACATTGAGCAACTTACGTTTTAGACACGATACGGCCAGTTACTGTTTCTGTTTTTGCTCCACAAACGGAAATAATCTCCATGGCCTTACTAACTGTTATAATAACATTTATAAATTATAAACTGGTTGGCTGGTTTAAGCTAGTCAAGCTGGTCTTCCAACCTGGCCAAGCTAGTGATTTTAGCTGGTTGGTCCCACAGACTGACCAGCGTGACCTGAAGTGGCCAAAAGACCCCTCTATTTATATTCTATATCTTTAGAATAACACGCATCATGCATAAACATACATTAATAACATAAATTCGATTTGATTTTTGATCTTATGTTGCCTTTTATCTTTCATGACAAGTTCTTCAGTTGTCAGATGTGTTTTAATTTGTTTTTAACAGATCCAACCATTCAGTAAAAAACAGAAAATAAATAAAAATAAGTAAATCGATGCCTCTGTGGACACATACACCCCTATGGCTGACTAATAGCTGTATCTAAATGTCAGCTGAGGAAAACAGATGCCTTGGATATGGTGTGGTATTTTGGTTGGCGGCTAAAAATCACTGCCTCGTTTTCGAGTTCTCTAGTGATTCATCGTTCGGGTCTCACCCACTCCTCGCTAAAGAGCCAGGGATTTCTTAATGAGCAAAACTCTCGTGACTTTGTGCTTCTGTAAGTCTCCACACATGCATACATATATGTTTGCACACATCCATGCTGTTTATCACACAACTAAACATCCACTTTACCCTGCCGTATGTATCCGTAGCACAGTGGAAGAGGAAAACAGAAACTTTGTGTTTATTGTAAAGACACAAGTCCCTGTGATGAAAATTAATGTGTCACTCAAACTAACACAGTGCCTGTTTTGGGGCAGGACCTCAAACGGCGCAACTACAGATGAAGTTTGTGCATAATGAGCACCATTATCAGACTGATTTGATTTTCGTGAGCCTCATTGCACTCAGACAGAAATAGAAACAAATGAGCTGGTTATATGCACTCATAAATGCCTAATGATGCCTCAGTCACTCCATAGTTCAGTCGGTGGCGCGCTCGCCATCTGGAAACAGCACTTCAACACTACAGTATCACTTTTTTGGTGCGTTTCATTTTCCTATCTTGTTTATTTATTTGTGTTTTGAGAATTTACTGAGTCAAAGTGTGGAGGAGTGTGGCTACTGTAGTTCAGAGTTAGAAACAAGCTTAGGCGGGTGTTATTTGCACTAACGTGGGATGTAGATTATTTTTTACATAAACAAATAAATAAATAAATAAAATACAATCAAATAGAAAAGATTGGTATCATTTGTGCATAATGCCACCCACCACAACCAAACTTTTTATTAAAAAATTAAAATTACAAATTAGATTTCTTTAATATATAGATTGTTTCGTCTAGACAGCAGTGAGATTAAATGAGAACTTTTGTCCACAATACATCTGCTAAGAAAAAAAAAAAAAAGTGCCTTGTAATATGAGCTACCTAACGATTTTTAGAAGAGATCTCAACAATGTCTCAAGCTGTGCTCAGATTTGCCAGGATACCAAAGTTGTTATAGAAATGTGTTTTTCAGCATCTCTGCAGGTTTAATGCAATCCCACAGAACATTTACATCAACATTACATCGATTGTTTCTCCAAGGCATTAATGAGATTAAAGGGTTAGTTCACCCAAAAATTTAAATAATGTCATTTATTACTCACCTTCATGCCGTTCCACACCCGCAAGACCTTCGTTAATCTTCGGAATGCAAATTAAGATATTTTTGTTGAAATCCGATGGCTCGGTGAGGCCTGCGTAGCCAGCAATGACATTTCCTCTCTCAAGATCCATTAATGTAATAAAAACATATTTAAATCAGTTCATGTGAGTACAGTGGTTCAATATTAATATTATAAAGCGACGAGAATATTTTTGGTGCACCAAAAAAATCAAAATAACGACTTATATAGTGATGGCCGATTTCAAAACACTGCTTCATGAAGCTTTGGACCGTATGAATCTTTTGTGTCGAATCAGCGGTTCGGAGCACCAAAGTCACGTGATTTCAGCAGTTTGGCGGTTTGACACGCGATCCGAATCATGATTCGATTTTTTTTTTTTTTGGTGCACCAAAAATATTCTCGTCGCTTTATAATATTAATATTGAACCACTGTACTCACATGAACTGATTTAAATATGTTTTTAGTACATTAATGGATCTTGAGAGAGGAAATGTCATTGCTGGCAATGGAGGCCTCACTGAGCCATCGGATGTCAACAAAAATATCTTAATTTGCGTTCTGAAGATGAATGAAGGTCTTACGGGTGTGGAACGGCATGAGGGTGAGTAATACATTACATTATTTTCATTTTTGGGTGAACTAACCCTTTAAATGGAGAGCAAATAGAGAATTTTTGGCTTAATAAATGTCTTCTGAAGTGAAGCGATGTGTTTTGTAAGAAAAATATCCATATTTAAAACTTTATAAATTCAAATAACTAGCTTCCGGTGCATGGCTGCGTAATGTGTAAGTCGATTTGTGGCGGAAGAGTATCTTTTGACCTGATGCACAACATAATGATGAACGCGGAGGCGCAGAGGACAGAGCAAAACAAATCCCCGGTCATGGATTATAAGTCTAAAGGATAATTTTTTAAAGAGAAATGTTGGAAGATTTCGATATAAGAGGAGCTTAAATTTGTTGCACAGCCCTATTCGTCTAAGCTTACAATAGTACTCCTACATCCTGCATCATACATCGCGTCAGAGGACAACTTGACTTGCGCATTCTGCATATGGTCGTCTGCCGGAAGCTAGTTATTTGAATTTATAAAGTTATAAATATGGATATTTTTCGTGCAAAAACGCATTGCTTCGCTTCATAAGGATGTCTACTCTAAAGTGGACCATCGAAATAAAGTGTGAACACCGTGTCCTCCTAACCAGACGCGACTCGACGCCGCGACAAAAGGTATCTTTTCCATGTTAATCAGAAATTTTGTCCTAACTAGCCACGACCACAACACGCCATGATTCCTTTTTAGAAACGGTTTCTAAATTTCTGCGTCGTGGAACAACAACATAAAGTGTGATAATGATAATCTCAGGTACTGCTTATGTGCTTTATTTAATGTTAAAGAGTCTAATATGAGTCTGAATATCATTTTGTGCGTCTTTTATAGTCGTACTGATAGCAACAATGGACACTTCTCCTCAGATCTTCAAAATAAATGAAAGCAAACAAGAAAGTTCAAACTGTCAACTCATTGTGAACAGATAAGTGTATTCTATGACAAAGATTGTTTCAGTAACTCAGTATGTATTTTCAATAATGTTAAAATGGTGTAATAGTCATGAATTTGATCATGTAACGTACTTATCCATTTCGTTGTGAGTGCAGAGAGCTTGCAAAGAGAGCCCGCCCTCACGCTCTTCTGATTGGCTGTGATTTTTTGATTGACTGGAATCTTACCGCATCGCGTCTGGTTAGGACACGACGTTACCTGTTTCTTTTCAGAAAAATACATCAACACTGTCTCAAAATGTGCTCAGATGTGAATGTCTGATATCTATCTAAATATGAACTTTTTTTTTTTTTTTTATAAACTTTTCCCAAGACCAAAATGGTTTGTAGGAGCAGATTAATTTTATACTTTTTTCTATAAATTAATTTATTATTTACTATTTAAATGTATTCATTTTTGTTTATATAGCTTGTATATTTGCTTGAGAAATTTATTTTTTATCTTTTTATTATTATTATTATTATTATTATTATTATTACATTTAGTCTAGAATGACTAAATATAGTCTAGAATTATCCTGCACCAACTGAAACACTAAAACACATGCCAGTGCATTTTCCTCAGTTTCTGTAAGTGTAGTATAGAGAAAGGTTAACATGGCAGTAACAGTCGAGCTAGATCTAGTGTGCACAGTGTGTTATTACTCTTGTAGGTTAAATCCCAGGTGGAGGCTCTATTTTTTTGTTGTATCATGTGAAATATTGCTTTACAGAGAGTTCATTCAAGTGGAACAGACTCACTCTCTGAATCTATCTGTGGTTAGACTGACAGATGGCCCAGACCCCAGCAGCTCGTAATGGGAGAGTGAACAACCAGGTCGCCACAGACTCCAGTTGTTGATTTCCTGTATAATGCATAATGGCATTTACATTAAGCATCCCACAGGGATCCTAAAAAAGGGTCTGTGTTTGTAAAGGTGATTACTAAACTACAGTAAATGAAGTCTCTGTCCACCGATTCTGCAGTAAATTTGCCCAAAAGCCATTACTGGACTTTCTATTGCAGATTTAATTTAAATGTTTGTGGTTAAAGACTTTGTTTTTAAAGTGCAAGCAGAAAATGCAATTGATAATGTAATAAGAATAAATGTTTCACCAATTTTGGAAATATTTTTTAAATGTTCTTTACACCCACTAAAAACTTGATTGGTGGATGCACTTTTTTCGGGCTTCAAAACACGCCCCCCGTTCACTACCATTATAAAGCTTGGAAGAGCCGGGATATTTTTAAATATATCTCTGATTGTGTTTGTCTGAAAGAAGATAGTCATATACACATAGGATGGCTTGAGGGTGAGTAAATCATAATTTTCATTTTTGAGTGAACTAACCCTTTAAGGCCACCTAATATAACATGGGACCAAAATATCATTCATGTTATTAAATATTATATTTAAATAAAGTTTAAAGTTAAATATTGGATGCTAATATCAGGACATTGTTTACTTTTGTGAACAACAACAAAAAAAAAATTAGTGCTGCTGCTGCCATGTGTTGCCCAATGTAAAATCAGTGTCCTGAACACAAACCAGGTAAGAAGTACTGGACTGGACAGTTGAGGCCAATATAACTCTAGAAAACTAAGCTGAAATTAACTCGACACACTTATTGCTCTCTCTCAAGTTCATGACTGTCAGATATGCGATTCATGACTGCACTTGTGTCCTAAAGCCTGTCATTAAAAAAAAAAAAAACAGTGATCGGCATCTGTGCGCATCTAGTAAGGCAGAATAATCCAATCATCCTGGCTTTGGAGCACATTACCAGTCCAAGTGAAGAGAGAATGCACTCAGGAGTAATTGAACCCTTCACGGTTTCTCTTCACTAAAGTGTACAGACTAACCACAGGTTGTCTGGAACCTGATGAGGGGTAGACGAATAATTCTAATAGTAATTATAAGCTGGAGGAGTACATGTGGAGATCCTTTCATTGTGGGTGATGAGAGATGCTTAATGTGGCATTACATAAAGCATGGATGGTTTTAATATCCATCTGTCAAAAGGACACATGCTTTATGAGCTAGCGCGAGCTATTTTTAGACAGGGTCTTGGGAATCTAGGGCCATGGAGTGAGATCTCGACTGAACGCAAAAGTTTATGAAGGTAGGTGTTTTTTTACTTTGACCAAAAAAAATGAAAAAATATCTTTATTAAGACAACTTTCTGCAAAAGCATTTAATGTGACTGGAAACCACAGAAAGTGGTTTTGCAAATGTGGAAAATATGCCCCCTAGTGACCACCTTCCCATTTGTTTAGCACTTTATATATATATATATATATGTGTGTATTTAAAAAAAACTAAGAGTGGGGAATATATATATATATATATATATTTACAAAAAAAAAAAAAAGCATATGTAATGTGTTAATATTAATTTTTATTAATCCGTTTTTTTTTTTTAAAGTTAGCATACTTGAGGATTGTCATTTGAGACATGTATTGTGTGAAGAAAACAAAGAAAAACAGGGTAAATACTATAAAATATGAGCAGAATATTTTTATTGTGTTATTTCCAATTAATATGTAATTTAATATATACTTGGTTCATAATTCAGAATTATACAAAAAGTGTGAAAATATTAACTGTGTGCTTTTATGTTACATAAAAGCTAGCAAGAAAAAATATATATATAATTCTTCCATTTTCCAGAAATGATCAAAATGTAATTTCCACTAGAGAATAAATATGAAATATGATGGAAATCGCACTTGTTGGTTGGGTAAACTGCTGAGAATGTGGAAAGTAATGTGTGTTTGAAGAGAGTTTATTTTCAAAAAGTGCTAGTTTTGTTTGAACTGCAAAATGGGTTAGAAAATATTAAACCTTCAAATACAGAGAAAAAAAAAATGTGTTTATGGTAAAATCTCTCATTTCCAGAGCTTTGCTCTTTGACACTGCAGTAAATTGCATTATCTTTAATGCGGGCTGCGGCGCTGGAAATGCGATCCTGTTATATTGTTGTTCATGGGGATGATATGTCCATAATGAATGTTATTGATTTGCTTATTAAATATGATATGCCTTCTGCAAGTTGCTCGGCGGGCCTCCGTGATGGATTTCTTTGTGGAGTCACACCTATTTACAACTCCCCACATAAAATAATAGGTTCATTACGTCTTATGATTGGATTTTAGTAGTAATCATTAAGCTTTTAATAGCATATCCAGATCCCGGACCAAGCAGTCCATATGTCACAGAAAGCCAGATCTCATATGTGGAAAAATTATGCTCTGATATGCTTCAGGTAGTCCTATGTAAATGTGCAGTATGTGCAGATCACCCGAAGAGTTTCTGCACACAGGATATGAAGGTCTTGTTAGAGCAGATAGTGTCACTTCTGTCACTACACACTGGCTGTTATGATGTTAGATGTGGTGCATTGTCAGATTTGTGCCCTGAGAGAATCAGGCTGTTGTTTTATGTGGGGCCGTACACAGGTACATTTAACCAGGTCACTGGGGTCTGCTGAGCGCTCAGTCAAGCCTGAAAGCATGCTGGAGAAGAGAGAGTCCGGCTGGCACGTTCTGCTGAGCTTGTGGATCTTTCTTTTTTCTCTGTTTTTATCTGCCTGTTTCTCTCTCTCTCTCTCTCTCTCTCTCTCTCTCTTTAATATAGCAGTCTTTCAATGTGCATGAAAATCAACAGTCACCTGTATTGCCTAAGCAGCAAGAAGTGTATAAAATAATTTCTCATTTTTGTATTTTTCTCTCTTATACAATATAGAGGGGTCATTCTTAGTAAAGGAGCTATTTGTGTGACCTCATGACTTGCTACTGATATAATTAACAGTACATTGCTGTGCTTAATATGTAATGCAAAAAAACAAAACACTAATCATTGAAAACGTTATTATATATATATATTATTAAACCAAAAAATATTACAGTGTGTGTATATATATATATATATATATATATATATGAGCAATATCACACTTGTAGCCATCTGATATACGGCTGTGGTTCACCTAGTGTCATAGGTAATCACAGCGTGCTGATATACAGCCATATCTCATGGCTACGAGTGTGATATTGCATTGCATTTATACAACAGTTCGACGGCACAAGTGTGTGAATAAATAAGAAACAGCAATGGAGTGTCTTTAAAACCCTCTTTTGTGCAGAACTATTCAATTTGCTCAGGAACAAGAATAATAAGATCAAAGATTGCCTGTTTTATGTACCCAAAATGAGTTATATCTCATGTTTAACCACTATAAGAGCCAGCGGCAAATCCCCGAAACACTGGCCGAGATGAAGCTGTTCTCGGCGGGTACACGAGCACTGAACGGCTGCTGATGGCCTGGAGCCTGCATCTCCAAAAATGTCTAAACAAACTGTAAAATAGGTGCTATGATTAAATATGAGTCACATATTTCAAGTCTAAATAACTACATTCTCACCTAAAAAAAAACAAACTACAGCTTGTGGTACAACAAGTGTAGTATTTGTAAAAAGTATGGAGATTTCGCTTGGCCGCCATGACAGTCGTTTCAAACGGAGTGATACAAATGGTGAAAAGGTAGAAATGCTGTTATCACTAAAATATTGCACGGCTATCAGCCAATCAGATTCGAGAACCAGAAAGAACTGTTGTATAAATATATAAATACAAAAAGTACAGTATATATACAGTATTTGCATTCCTGCATTCATCATTATTATATTTTATTGTGTTATATAGAGTAAAAAAAAAGGAGAAAAAAAAAGATAATCCCCTTAATAAAAAAAATAATGGTTTGATCTTTCTGAAATGTATATTTTATTTAAGGAGATGACATCAATTTTAACTGTATGTCTCAAACAAAGGTAAGTTTACATTATGTAATGCCTACATTTATGTACACTGAAAAAAAAAATGGTGTAGGATTTACTTTGAAACAACTTTCAATCAGAAATTACTAATAATTACAAAGAAGTGGCAAGTAACACATTGAATTAAACATGAAATTTTGAAGCAGACAGACTGAAAAAGTATGTTCTTGTGAAACTCCAATAATCTTTGTTTTATTTACAACGTTTTTACAACTTGGTATCATCAAGCTTCATCTTGTAATGGGATTGAAATTGTTGTATGAGGTGTGATAATATTTGCTAGCTAAAGCCGTTACTACATTTTTGGTCATTCTCAAAATGTTATAAATGTACAGTAACAGGCAGGTTTTTTTTTTTTTTTTTTGTTTTTTTTTTAATTATTCATTTTAATTATACTGTAACAGGGTTAAAATTATGTAGTACTTCGGGTTAGACTTAAGGTAGGCTGTAAGGCCATGTGTAGGATTGTGAGTAATAATTTAAGAACTATAGCCATTTAAAACAACAACAACAAAAACATACAGGTTGATTAATAATCTAAATACTGAGGGGAAAGAATCCCATATGATGACTTCAAATGTTTATAATATTTTGAAAGTTCAGCCATAGCCTTTTCAAATGAGACATAATTGGCTCTGCTTTCTGAAAATGACCCACAGAGGTTGACTGACGTAATGCCAATGCAAAGTTACAGTCAGGTTCCTGTGGGTGTTGGAAATGAAGATGCCACAGTGTAAAGATATGTCCCATTAGGCATCACTGACCCTTTGTTAGCTGGCTTTCAAGCACAATGTCATCCGAACCGCTAGGGTGTTTTCTTTCTACAAAAACACTTCCTAAAAAGTAGGAAACCGATAAAATTACCAATGCTTGGTAACCCGATTTTGTTCCAAAAGCATCTACAGAAATTACAATGTCTTTGCGTTTTTCACAATCTATTTGACATCCATGGTGATGGTATTTGAAATGACAGCAAACATAAATAAATATATAAATAAAAACATCCAGGGCTTTTCTTGAAATGCCAGTGCCCATCATGCCACAAAATACATTCATCCAGTCACGGCGCGCCCACCAGAAAGACCGCCACGTCTGCAGCGATCACATCACGCAAGCATATTCCCTTCAACATTGATTACCTTTGGGCTTGCAGGATAAGGGCCGTTGAGATATCTGTCCCCTCACCTCAGCGATAAAGTCCAGGGCAGGACATTTGACTGAACACGATGTGCCCTGACATCTCTGCGGCTAATTCTGAATGCCAGGACATAGTGCTAGGAAATGAGGGGGTGACCTGGGAAGCAGCGGTGAATATTGCTCTGACCCTCCTGTTTGCCCTCTCATTGTTTTTCAATTAAACGTAGCCACTTTGTTGGCAACATGACACTGACAGATGGCAAGGTCTTTATAGGGGTTCAAAGAGGATGGAAAATAGTGCTTACTCTATGAGGAAGGCCAAATCGGGCAAAACCTTAAGATTTAAGTGCAAATGTGGTTCAATGCTCTATAAGTGCAGTGGTAGAGGAGAACTTTACTAGGAAAAGTGTTTTTGGAATGGAACAGAGATTTAATTTGGAAAGGGGGGAAGATGAGAGAGTAAATGTGCTGTAACACTTTGTTATTCAGCTGAAGGTACTGTACAAGACCATCACAGCCAGTACATCAGCATGCTAGCTCATGTTATAGGCTACTGTTTAAGTGTTTTTGTTCATGACTTCTTAGTTATTAATATATTTAAACTTATCTTTGTAAATATAAAACTAAGAAGCTAACTTGAATTACATTGGAGTGCCTCAGGGCTCAGTACTAGGCCCCCTTCTCTTCTTGATATACCCAGCATTACTGGGTCCAATTATAAATTATAACAATAAAATAACATTAAGTTTGAAGTGTCTATCAGCATATTCCATGCACACATGAAATGTACTTGCTCTAAGGCTAAAATAAACCATTCCTAATTGCTTCTGTGAGCCTTGAGTCTTACAGGACAAAATGGCCAAACACTACACAATGGAAATTGATTGCAGAAAATGGCTTGTCTTATGTCACCTGCCTTCAGGGGCCCTAAAAATGTCATGTGGAGAATCACATGTGTTAGTGACATGGGCCTAGGGTCACTTTATTGATTTATCTCTATACACATCCAGTCAAAATAAGATTTTCCTTTTCACTGAACCACAACAGTTCCCACTGGCTTAGTATCTCTGTAACCATTCTCATAAGCATTAGCAGGAATTGATTTCAGCAGCATAAGTGAATGTTCCTACTCATTTACTCCATTTTTTACTGATCAATATTCACTGTCACTTAGTTGTGCTTTACGGGGTGGGAGAGTATCAAAACATACTCCCAATCTGGAGGTGAACCATCTGTGCTCGCTTACTTACCAGATGGCGGAGGGAAATGTTGCCACTAGCATGTCAATCTAGCTTGTGCTGATGAGAGTGAAAAGAAAATATATTGTGTTCCAACACCAAACATAGTAAGAAAACCTACTCAGTATTTAATGCTTAGGATTTTAAATTAAAAAAAAAAGACGAGAAAGTATCAAGCGAAAATACACAGCTCATTTTTCACAGTGTTGCAAAACGTGCATTAGCATTTTCACATTACATAACATTGTAATAATAGGTTTATTATAAAATATTAAAAAATAACCATAAATAGAACAGCAGCAAAATAGTGCTTAAATTTCTTGTTTTGACTCAAAATTGCTGAATTGGACATTATAGTACTGAGTGAGTATAAGTTAGATCAGATCGAATCAGGTCGAATGCACTGTTTGTTGCCTCTTATCTGACATCTGCAGTTCTCCTTCGGTAATAAAGCATAGCGGGAACATCGTTAAGTAGTTTCTCATTATGTTTAGTAGGGCTCTAACTTCCCCCCATATTGATGCATTGACTTTACATTAGATGCACATGAACGTCGTAAATAAGAAATTGAGCATGTGACGACTGACCAGCCCATTTTCACAGAGAAGATCCCTGCACACACACACACACACACACACACACACACACACACACACACACACACACTTCATTTCAACCCTAATTATCTTTCCCACTGGAGTGTAGTGAGGGGACAAATAGGGTGACCGGCTGAAACATAGATTTTGTACAAAGGTCAACCGGCAGCTAATAGCATTGGATAAGACAGTGAATTATGAATATAAACAAAGCTCAAGTATAAGTAGATATGAGACTATAGTGAAGGGCACTGATTAATGTCTTTGCATGTGAGAGCACCTTTTGAATGGGGATTTTGAATAAGTTCACACTCACATTTCCTGAATTTCCTGAAGTAAAGTCTCTATTCACAGCAAAAATGTATACCTTAAATTTGAAATTGTAATAAAATGTCACAATATTACTGTTTTTACTGCATTTTTGATCAAATAAATGGAGCCTTGTCGAGCATAAGAGACTTCTTTCAAAAAAATTGAAAAATCCTTGCAGCCCCAAATTTTTGATCGGTGGTATATAACATATAAAGCACTGGTTGCTTTTGATGATAAAATGAAGAGACTATTTACAGTAATCCTTTATCAGGTGCCGCTGATCATGTACATACCTCTTGCTAGTGTCGCTTAATGGAGAAATTTATGAAAAAGCCCTTTAAGGGGTTTGATTTATGTTCATCTACGGCCTTTGAGACAGGTAATCAGGCAAAAACATGAAGGCAGAAGGCACATAACAAAGGTACATAAAAACTACGAGAGAAAAAACAAGAGAAACTCGCTGAAGCTGAAAAGCATTTGTCCAGAAAACTACTTACGACAGCAATGGGGGAACTGTTGACGGGGTTGTATATCTGTGAAATGGGACCCGGGGAACGTTTATTAATCAGTAAGCACATTGGGATGCATCATACCATTACAGGCAGCGCCTTGTTTTAATGTCATTTATGAGTCCTCCGTGCGTCAGGGATTCCCAGTAGATCACATCCAGATGCAGTCCTACTAGACTTCTAACACGCACTGGAAGAAGAATGGTGGTGTTTCATCTCAATATGTTGCATTTGTTTTACGAAATAATAATTTCATGTCATTTAGATAATTCTTTAAAACATTATATTTTTGTCTCTAAATGGACAGTCTTTCAGAGGCTTTATTCTTCCTTCAAGTCAAGTCAAAATGATTGCATTTACAAGAGTGCTCATGTACAGCTCTACAGATCTCGATCAGACTTCTCTCTGGTGAAATATGCTGGACTTCTCCAATCACGCCTTTTTCTTACAATCGACTAGAAAACTCACATTCATATCTGCCAATTCTCCGCCCATTTTTTTTCTTTTCCGATAATCTGTTTCACTCGGATATACGTCACAATTTACTCAGAATTGACGATTTCACAATTATTACATTAAAGCTGCAGTCCGTAAGTTTTGCCTCTTTGTCGCCACCTCTGATTGAAACTTGCAAATGCATTGTGCAATGTGCTTGTGCATTGGCACGACGTGGATTAATCTAATGTTTTGAGGAGAATGTGTGGCTGTCAGTCAAAGTACCAGTGGATACTGTACAGGTTATTCAGAATCACAGATTGTTGTCTTAGAAGTATGACCAAAATAATAAGTTTCACCGGAAAATGTCATCTGAACAAGTAAGTAACAAATCTGCCACTTTTGTTCTGACCAACTGAGGAAAAAAAAAGCATTACAATAAATCGCGCTACCAATGGTTAAATCTAATGATTAAATCTATTTAATCAATTAAATCTAATGATCACTTAGCTCATATCATATCAAACCGTGCAAATTATTATTATTATTGTTATACTTTGTTCTCAAATTGTTAATGTTAACAACATCAGCATTGTGTATTTAGTGTGTATTAGCGTTACCTGTAGATTTCAATTTCTGTACAGTCTAATCTCTAATGTTAATTTGACATATCATACAATCCGCCATCAAAATGATAAGTTTAATTTTTCCAGCTGCTTTGAGAAAAGACTATAAATGATCCGCCTCACATGCGATGTAGCCTACTAGCTGGGACTCCCGCGGAAACCCACCAGTACCACTCGGATTAGAAAACATTATTACAAGCTTACCGTTGTGAATCAAGCTAAGGTAAAGAGATGATTTTCAACACTTGCTGGTTATGTACTTGCTCAAAAAATGATTCTGGATCATTTTTAACCAAAAAAAGTTACTGCAGCTTTAAATTAACTCTTAAATGCATGAATGGTTCACCAGTCATTATTACATATTTGGGTCTTTAGTGACCCGGACCTATATCTAGCACAAATGGATTTCTAAATGCCACAATAGTATAAAACTCTCCTGATATTTTAATAACAATAACATGAGAATAAAATAAAGCATATTTTACCTTTTGGAATTTGGAAGGGTTCAGTTTGAGCAGATGAAACATCACATCATCATTGTGTTTCAGACATTGCCACCTTGAGGAATGAAGGTGAATTGCACTTATTGAGTCATCAGAGATTCAATTATTGTTACGCAAAAAAAAAAAAAAAAAAAAAAAAAAATATATATATATATATATACTTACACCATTACATACCTATACACTTTTTTACAAAAACTTAATTAGAAAACAGACATTCTTTTATATATTTTTGTTATATAGTTTATAATGAATATATTGAGGAATACTAAGAAGATTTAAAAAAGAAAATGAATAAGGTGGAGGATAGTGAATAATGTCCTGGGTCGATAAAAGGTTAAACTTGAAATATTTGAGTAAAAAAAAAAAAAACTGAAATAGTATTTTCTTGTAAAACGTACTCCAGTAATATTTGCTTTCTTTACAACTTCAATTTTTTTTTTTTTTTTTTTTTTTTTACACTGTGCGAAACACACTAATCCTGTCACTGCTGGATCATTTCCACTTGTGTCAGGAATGACCTTCCCAGCCACTCAACAACTGTCAGTATGTGACAAAATTAATTTAGAAAAACAAGATGCTGATTAGGTTTGAGACAAGTTGGCATGCAAACCCTGCTACATGCCATCTCGCATTCTTCTTATCTCTGATCTTGAGAATTTCAGCTAAAGGCTCAGATCAATAACATTCAGTAGAACATGACATTTCCCCCAATATGTCATCAGATGCCATAATGGTTGTCTTCACTGTCATTCCTGTTTTGAAAGTTTCCTTCACGATTGACAAAGGTATCATTTGGCTGCAGCTGTGAAGACGGCAAATGTGCATGTGAACATCTAAAGAGTAGTTCAGGGATTCGGTTGGCGTTTCTTCACATCAAAAAGCTTCACATGTCCTCTACCTGAAAGAAGATTTGATTGGAAGTGAAAGCAAGTTTTATTTAACCTGGCTGATTAATTTATTAGGAGGGCAGACTGTGCGCAGTTGAGAAGTTGACATCTAAAGATGGGCAAGTGCGTTTGTAACTCTGTGTTTGTGAAGATAAACCAGAATGCTTATATTGGTAGAAAACAGACAGAGGATGAGAAATAAATGCTTACAGTGGGAGTTATGGCAAAAGTTCATAACGTTTTCATAGTGCCAAAGAAGGAAAAGCGTGGTTTCTTACGCCTTTGCTGCAAATTAAGTTCTTCAGAGATTTAAACTTTGATGGTTATATGAGAGGGCGTTTACACAACACCGTTTTCAATGAAAAATGGAAAACTGTTTATGCATTTTGGGTATTCATTTACATGACAACATCGTTTTGGGGGCCTGAAAACGCAAATGTTTGAAAACAGGATTCAAAGTGCATGTTTTTAAAAACAATACCGTTATTGTCTCTGTGTAAACTATAAAAATGTGAATTTATGAAAACGGTGACGTCATGCGCATGCGTATTACCTGTTCAGGAGACATCGCCACCTACTGGCCTGGCAGCATAATACAGATCGTTTGTACTTTGTCCTCAACAATAACTTTACTTTTATTCAACATTACATCCAACATTACCTCCAAATATGTTTCTTCCTGTCATTCCTCCACCATCATTATCTAATGATGTACACATGCCAGTTTTATCAACTATACTGGCTGTCATTGTTGTCTGCTGTGCTGTACTCAGCTTCTCTCTGAGGACTAAGTGAATATCAGAAGTCAATGTGTCCATTAATAAGCACTGCTGTGCATTTGCAGGCTAATTTGTATTTCTGCCTCATTTAACATTTGAAGTCACTTCAACATAATTTGAGGCATTTCCGATCTGCAATCTTTAAAGGTCTAGCTACATTAATCAAGAAGTATTTACCAGAGAAGAAAGTGTAATGATTTTGAAAGGTGATGATGGTGGTAATAAATGCTCAAAGTTTTAGCCAGACGTGAAATAAGACACAATGTGAACATACAATTTCCAGTAACAAGCTGATTTATCCAACGAGTTAGAAATGTATCACGACCAAATGCTTCATCGCTCTCTTTTATGTATTAGAGAGTCCGGCGAATCGGTTCATCCTAGTCCTTTTATTCATATGTAGTGTTGGAAGAACCGATTCATTCATTTTAATCGGTCCTCTCTCTCATATGTAGCTTTGGCTAGACTGATTCATTTAAGTGAGTCAGTTCATCCTAAATAATCATTTGCTTTGGAAACTCCAGTGAATAATAGGGGTGTGACAAGATCTCGTGCCATGCAAGATTAAAATGTGACGAAGTTTCTCATCGAGGTGAAAAGCTGTCTTGCATTATTGCCAGTGCTTGAAATGGGCCAGTACTTCTCTATTTTTACCTTTAGCGTACTGCCAGTTTTTCTTGCATACCGGCACTTCCAACATGTTGCATGTACGGAAGCCCAAAGCGCTCTTCTTTCTGCAGGAATGCGTTTTGAACTGAGCATCGGGAGTACCGGCACTTTTGTTTTTCCACTTCAAGCACTGGTTATTGCCGTGACAGGAGTGTGAGGGTGAAATTAAAATAGAATATGCCACCGCTACGTTTACATTACGCCTCCACTGTCGTTTTGCTTTTTATAGAAATAAAAACCATTTAATTCAGTTGGATAACGGTCACTTCAATCCCATCCAGCTCATTCAACACGAGCTGCAGAGTCGTACGTAGTGCAGTAGGAATCAGAGTTCACTGATCACATGACAAGAGTAAGTGACGAGATGACTGACAAGACCATGGCGGAGGATTCGTTGCACAACAGAGCCTAAGCGTCTAACAAATGTCTTATCTTGTTGAATTTGCACTCAGCTCCACCGCTCCCAGTTGGATAACGGTCACTTCAATCCCATCCAGCTCATTCAACATGAGCTGCAGAGTCATATGTAGTGCAGTATGGATCAGAGTTCACTGATCAGGTGACAAGAGTAAGTGACGAGATGACTGACAAGATCATGGCGGAGGATTCATTGCACAACAGAGCCTAAGCGTCTGACAAATGTCTTATCTAGTAGAATTTGTGCTCAGAACCACCACTCCCTATTCACAGAGTACACGGGATCGCGAAATAGAAAGTGAAAGTAAAACGCGAGCACGCATTCATACACGATTTCAATAACCCCGCATTTTGAAAGCGGCTCCCTGATGCTTGCAAATTTCTCCCAATATGAAAGCTATCTTAGGCTGGGCTGTGTAGTTGTAACCATCTCTCAGCTCTGTATCATGCTTGAAGAAATATTTGGTCTCTATTTGCACTTTGAATATTGAGAGAGTACTTTGATTACGGTTGCAGTTATTGTCTGCACTTAATAAGAGAAATAATAAGAGAATAAGAGAAAACTGTGTTATTCATTTTTTATTAATAGTGTTTTTATTTCTATAATCACTTTGTGAAATGGAGTTCAGTTAGGAGGTCAAAAGTTGTAGAAGCTCATAAATCATGTACAGTAAGGTCTGAAGAGACTCATATGAAATCATACAGGACAGAAGCCAGTAAGTTGAGTTTGTGGCGAAACATTTTACAGTACTTGAGTATTGTTGTCTTTTACTGCATATGTTAATTCATACTCAAAGTAGAAATGAAATGACTTTCATTACACAATGATTAGTTAAAACATTTCAAATGCACCTGCAAACTATTTTTCTAGTTATGTATTTCGTCATTCAAATTTTGAAAAAAATACTGTGTAAAGATCTCGTCTCGTCTCATTCTCGTAAACTCAATCTCATGTCTTGTCTTGTGAGCTAACACCCCTAGTGAATAGGTTTTTGGACCATTCATGTAACTGAACAGGTTTACAAAAATGTTTCAGCAATTGAATTTGTCAAAGGCTTTTGACATGGTTATGTAAATTATGAAGTTTTGTTGTAGTGAAAAAAAAGGAGTCATTCTATTGAGTCGACTCATTCTAACATCACTCCCATTTTCTCAAGAAAATGTAAAAATCTAGTTTAGTATAAAAGAATTATTTAAACTGCTTTAAAAAAAAGTGAATAACTCATTGATGGGATGCTGATTTTTGATGTAACACTGTAAAGTAGATTCTCACTTATCAGTTCAAGCTTTGTCAATCAGATTCTCCTTTGCTTTTCCTGTGCCTTATGATCTTGTTATTTTTTACATTCCTCAATTTATTCGGTTTTTGCTAGTTCATATTTCTACATCGCTCGTTCTCCCTCTCTCGCTCCATTTCTCCGTCTGGCTCTGTGGAAGTGTGGCCGTTGATTACAATCATAAATTACTCACTTTTATTCCTGCCATGTGCGACTGGAGTGATTTTTCCCCCATTCTTCTTTCTCTTCCGGCCGTCTGATAAGGTGCAGGAGCATATCTGATGCTGAAGCTGCATGATTACATCTCAATGGACTCTTTCGGACCGATAATGACAGTCAAGCAAAAACTCAAGCAGGAAATGGCATTTGCATTGAAGCTAGCAGTCTTTACTGTTGTAAAAAAAAAAGTCGTGCTTTTTGTCCGAAGAGACAACTTGGTTAAACTGGACTAAAAAACATTGAGAGGACTCTTCTCATACATACCACTGCTTTCTACATACATTTCCATGATAGATGACACCAGAGACAGAAGTCAAGGGCAGTATTTTCCATCCTGACCTCTGGAAACTCGCTCACCATATAACTGATGCGATCTCTATATGGTTTGCAACGAAAGAGTGTTTCATTTATGTTGGATTGACCTCTGCTTCACACCACAATCCTTCCACACTGTCCCAAAACGCATATTTTTTATATTTAGCCAAAAGTAGACCTATTTTAAATGCCCCAGGTGTAGTTGCGCAGAGAGGACCAGTATGCAGTGGTCCATTTACTCGGCGTATGTGAATAAATACATATCCTGAAGCTAAAAGCTATTTTAGAACAGTGATTTGATAACGCCCCTCTTCACTCTCCAGCTGGCCCTCACCAAACGCCCCGTACCATTGACTGTAAGCCAGGGATATTTATCTTCGCTGTGTTTTGGGATCCTTTATAGGACAGTCATGATGACTCGTCCCGGTGGAGCCGGAAAGCCTTACAAAAAGTGCTGTGGTGGTATACCATGCTATCAGATGATAGTACTTTGATGCTTTGCATACCATGTATTGCATGGTAAATGTTCAAAAACATAGCATTACCATAATACATGCTCAAAAAAAATGGTACTACCATGGTAAATGTGAAAAACCATGTGCATTACCTTAATTATATTTATATAAATATAAGTCATGAATATTGATATCAGTGATTCCCATCCCTTGTTAAAAAGAAGTAACACACTTAAAAAAAGAAAAAAAAAAAGAAATAATACACTTCAAAAGAATAAATGTGAACTAAATGTAATGTTTTCAGACATTTAATTGCATGTTAATTAAAGTTAAAGGAGTATGTAGCCTATCAAATTATAGTAAATGCAATAGCTCAACATTACTGTGCTTTTTTGACCCACTTAAATAGGACTTAAGGACTTTGTTTTTTGTTTTATATATATATATATATATTATATATATATAAATGACTTCTATTGTCTTTGAAATATAGTTAAAGTGTACTGCTGAATGTACTGACAAGCAGCGTTAATTTCGTTGACGAATAATTTGTGTCATAATTTTCATCAACAACATTTTTTCACGGACGAAACGAGACGATGACTAAATAAAAATGTGTTTTGAATGACTAAAATCGACTCTAATTTTAGTCATTGAATAAAAACGAGACAAAAATGATAGAGAGGGACGATTTGGGAAGATATCCAGTCAGGACTGCTGTCCTGTGTGGAAGATGCGCATATTTGAAGTGTAACGTGTTGATCTAACCGCGGGAAAAGCGTGCGCTGCACTCTACAGGCTCGCCCAGCAGCACTTCATATTTTCTTCGCAATCAATGAATAGCGCACATTTATGCCAAGCGATTGCTTATAAGCTAATGTTGATGAATTATGACAATGTTACACAATGTTTATATGGTAGTATGTTTTAGACGGTTGTAAGTAGGGTAGCACCGATACCATTTTTTAAGGACCGAGTATGAGTACCAATACTTTTTTTCTGGTACTCGCCAATACCAATACCGATACATTTATTAATTTCTCTCTTTTATATATATATAAAATATAATTATATATATATAAAATATAATTATATATATATATATATATTTTTTTTGTGATGTTTTCAAAGTTTTCAAATTTTCAAAGGCCAACACAGTGAGACTAATGAATGTAGGAATGTTCTTTATTATTACTCTAATGAAAAAAAAGTAATCATTTTTATAATTACCAATATATATAATTGTTGTTATATAAAAAGAAATTTACAAACAAATTACAAACAATACAACAAATACTATAGAGATACAAATTAAATAAACTTGTTTTTCAGATACAGTAGGTTTATATACCATGTATACATTTATTTAACATCTTTTGTTGTTTTAACATTAATGACAAATATTTAATTAGGCTATGGTCCCTTTAAGACTGAAAACATGGATCCTGACACATATCCTGTTTTCAACCAAATGTTTACGTCCACTTAAGCCATAACCGACTGTATTTACGTGAGATACTCCACACGATGGACATTTTGACAACTATGTGTGCATTTGACCATTCAGGCGCAAAGAGAACTGATCGCGCGAGAGAGAGAGGGAGGGAGGGAGAGCTTCTGGTCTGTCGTTCAGTGCGATTCCGCCTTCACTAATCGATAACGAATTGCGATTGAAAGCATGCAATTCGCAATGTGTGGGTTGTCATCATTAATACTGGTATCGGCATCGGTGGATCCCTAGTTGTAAGAATGCATATTTTATCTCCCTCATCTGAACTTAAATGAGCAGCCTGCTACTGCTACAGTGCAAACTGTAGACATTTCAGAATAAGAGTCACGGTGTATTTCGGGATGGTTTATAATTATTAGTTTTTCCTGGTCAATTTGCTGTCAAAATTAATACTGCTGACAAGCATTTATGGTAAACTAAAATATGATGTAATTTCTACTGAAAATTTTATGTCATGTATTTAAATATATGTGACCCTGGACCACAAAACCAGTCATAAGGGTCAATTTTTTGAAATTGAGATTTATATATCATATATTTATATATCATGTATTATTTATTCAGCTTTCATATATTTATATATGAAAGCTGAATAAATAAGCTTTTCATTGATTTATGGTTTGTCAGGACAATATTTGGCCGAGATATTTGAAAATCTGGAATCTGAGGGTGCAAAAAAATCAAAATATTGAGAAAATTGCCTTTAAAGTTGTCCAAATGAAGCAATGTATATCCACTCACAAAAATACATTTTTGATATATTTACGGTAGGAAATTTACAAAATATCTTCATGGAACATGATCTTTACTTAATATCCTAATGATTTTTGGCATAAAAGAAAAATCGATAATTTTGACCCAAACAATGTATTGTTAGCTATTGCTACAAATATACCCGTGCGACTTATGACTGGTTTTGCGGTCCAGGGTCACATACTTTATTCTATACAATTAAGCACAAAGCCTAATCTAAAGTGTTACCAAAAAATCACCACAGTATTAGCATGTCCAAAACCATGGTACGTTTCCAAACAACATGGAATTCCTATTGTTACATGTACAAAACCATGGTAATACCATTGTATAACTGTAGCATCTTTCTCTTCATACAAAAAGATGACCAAGTATTTAAACATGCGTTCAGCGGTTCAAGAGTGCTGTATGTAAGTGCATAGCAACCTCTAGGTTTCAATTTTATAAATTAATTCTGCATCCTTGTAGTCGTAAAGCAAGAATATATAATGTACGTGTCAGCTACTGAAAATGTAAAGTTAAAATGCTAGCCCAGAGTAAATTTCTCTTCCCTAACTCTGTTTCATTTCCCTCTTTCGTACTAGCTCTCCATTTTTTTGTCTCAGGATCTGAAGTGTGTCCCTGGGTAATAATTGCTGACACGCCAAAGCCAACATTGCACACGGGGCCCTTTAATAGTTTTCATTTTTCTTCTTTACAGGCTAGCCTCTGCGCTGCCATTATGAATGATCAGGGCGCAGCAGCCTGCCATCAAGAACTCTCTCTCTCTCTCACCAGCTCTCTCTCTCTTCTCGGAGGCTGACCCACGCCTCGTTGACCATTATCTCTCCCTGTGTCTTCCCTCTTTCCATTTACTCGATCTCCCCACACAGACAATTTATATAAAAGACTTTCCCCTAGCTTTCATCAGGGCCCAGGTAGCAAAGCCCATTTCGTGACATTAATTTGCCACCTTTGCTGACCCCGACACATCAATTTGCTACTTTATAAACTATTTCGAGAATCAGATTTATCAGGCCTGACAGAACTTTTTGCGCCGATATAAACAGCGTTAGCGGCCTGGCTAGCTCCCCTGCGCCAATTCATCATTATCTTATTTGGAGGACCTAAAAATTCTTTGACATTATTAATAGTAAGATGAATCACTGGAAAACTACAGTATCTGTGCCTGGCGAGGCCGAAATAATCCACTTGGGGTAGAAAATATCTGGGTGGAATTGTGTTCGGTGATGGTCGAGCTCCCTGTCATTAGCATTGGTCTATGCATGGGTGGTGAGCTACTGAGGCATGGCGCTCTTTGAGAGAATAACATCGCTGTAGTTCTCCACCAGCTACTGCCTTAACAACAACAGCACACGCTGGAACTGATACGTGATCCTTTGGACTGGAATTTGAATTCACCTGTTCAAGTAGAATGGTTGATTAATGCTAATCTACTGTAGAATGAGGAATACTTGGTAGTCTGAGTTTGCGATTACACATGGTGGCATGTTAAAGGTGCCCCCAGTAAGTTTGTCCCTACACATGAATAGTGCATTTGAAAAATCATGTTGCTGTAGTATACCAGTATTGGCAATAACCATGATATTTAAAAAATGAAATACTGATATCATGTTGATACTTCATATATGATAATTTCATGATGTAGCTAATATTGCCACACAAAATAATGTCAGAGAAGAAGATGACAGTCAGTATTAGATTGTGTAAAAAGGACGGGGTGATAGATCCCCCAGTCTACAGGAAGTGCCGATCAACAGTAAGTTCTTTTTTTTAATGGTTATGGTTACAAACTCATATTTTGAGTGTAATTCATTGTCCAAAATAAGAGAAATGATAATCGTGTAGTGAAAATCTGATGTCATGACAGCCCTAACGTATACTCATTTGAGATGAAGACTCTAGTCATATCAGTAGCCTAATAAAAGCAGTTCCCTTTCGAATGGGAACTCGCACTGCGTCCTAGGACGCTAATGGGGAATGCCTCCGGCATGCCGGTATCTGAAGCATGTGTCAAAACACGACAATGACATAGGCTGTGTTTTGGCGTGTTGAAGGCAGTATGGCAGCTAAATCTTTCAGGACGTGTGTTCATCCTTGCCAGTGCTAACTGACACCTGATGACACACACGAGCTGTGCGTGATTTGCTTGGGCGAGGAGCATGCTGGCTCAGTCCTCGAGGGGACTGAATGCAAGAATTGCAAGAGTTTTTCTACGCTCTCATTTGTCCCGGTTCTCGAGGGATTTGGGACAATCATCTGTTCTCTGTGGATCAGGACCTGCTTCAGCTGAGGCAAAGAGGAGACTGAGATAGTAGGGCTCTCAGATGGAGCTAGCCGAGGAATTCGAGAGAAGTATGGCTATTTCTCATTCTTCGGTAGCTGACAAGGGTGAGCTGCTGGACGAGGATGTGTTATCGCTCACATTCTCCAATCTGGCAGCAAATAAGCTCCTGACTTCAAGCCAAGAAGAGCAGGATGTGGCTGTTGAGGATGATGTTATTTCTGAATCCTTACAGCCTGTTTCTGAATCCTTACAGCCTGCCTGCCCCACGTACGATGAGTTGCTTGAGTTTATGTCCAGCAACTCATTATGTCCAGTAATATGAGTTTATTAGATCTGCCGTGGCGGCACAAGAGATTCAAGCTTGCTCGCAGCCGGTTAGACGAGCTATATCTTTGCTGCCATAATCTCCTAGCACTCTTCCAGTTCTTCCTGATCTGCACGCTGAGGTGGAAAGATTGCGGAGGAAGCCATATTCGGCCTGTATTCATCCATTTCAAGATGCTAATTATGCCAGAGTGGAAGGGATGCGTAAGCTGAAGAGACGCTGGCTAGCTATCTCTTGCTGGGAGAGGCATCAACATTGAAGGCTACCCCTCTGCCGACCAAACCGCTGCATGAGATGTCACGTTTCAATGGCTGAGCATACGCCAGGGCTGTGCTGCACACTATGGCGGTGTTGCTATCCAAGCGGAGCAAGACCTCTGTTACAAGAGCCCAGCTGGTGTGGTTGTGGCAGGTTATATGACTCTCTTTGAGCCTCCTTAGTGCAACCACCCTTTTGGGGATTGTTAAGACCTTGTTTCCTGAGAGAGTCGTCATGCCGAAACCTCTGCTCCTCCGCTCCTCAGAGCTCCGCATTAGATACCCGTCTGAGTTATGTGGCTCTCTTTGAGCCTCCTTGGTGAGGTGGTCTTTTAGCCTAGAGCGAAGTTAGGTTTCCCCTCCATATAGAGGGTTGTTATGCTGAAGTCTCCCCTCTGAGAGCTCAGCTTTAAACAAACGGTCTAAGTAGCATGGCTCTCTGTGAGCCTCCTTGCTGAGGTGATCTGTTAGTATAAGCAGAGCCTCCGCTCTGAGAGCACCATGAGGGCAGTAGATTGGGTGGTAGCTCTGTTTTGGAGCCTCCCTGGTTAACTGTCATCAAGGTGGCATTGTTAGGTTTCCTCTCGCTTTAGAGAGTCTTCCTGCTGAAGCCTCCACCCCAAGGGCTCCGCTTGGATGGCAGTATCGAGTGTAAGGCTTCTTTTAGTCTCCTTGGTAGGCAGTCCTTAGCATAGAATGTAGCCAGGCCTCCTTTCATTTCAGAGAGTCTTTCTGCTGAGGCCTTGAGTGTTGCTAGGTCTCCCTTCGTGAGACCTCCACTCATCAGGGGTGCGTCCTCTGCGGCGACTGGCAGGATGTTTTATCCTTAGCTATATTCCCTTAAAGGTATTTTTACCAGGCCCTGTGCTAAGCTGCCCTTCATAGCCAGGCAGGGTTCCCACGGGTCCTTGAAATCCTTGAAAAGTTTGTGAATCTGAAAAAAAAAAAATTCAAGGCCCTGGAAAGTTTTTGAAAATAAACATACATAGATACAGGTCCTTGAAAGTGATTGAATTTATTTTGTGCAAGAATTTTTCTGGAAAAACAATCCATATTACTTCCTCCGGTCTGCTAATGTTATTTCGCCAACACTTCGTGGCCTATGCATACTAGCTTGCTTGATTTACGTTTGTTACCCACATTTTTTTGCGTTACGTTAAGTGTTTACCGTGTGAGGTACTTTGTGTTGTACGTTGCCATAATGTTCACGTGCGCACAAAACTACTATGATGGTACCTCAACGTTTCACAGATGTAAACCCATGAGGCAAAAAAAAAAAAAACTTAAAAGCATATTCATATATCTTAAAACTTCTGGTTACATAAGCCTAAGATCTTTTCAATAAAATCCATGCAAAAGTTAATATCAGACCATTTTAGAATACAGTATAGGATGTACCGAATATTCTTCAGTTTTATGCAAAACAGAAATATGACAAATAGAATATAAGATCTTTCATATGGCCAAAAAAAAAAAAAATGCTTTTTTGCATAGTTGTGTTTGAAAACTGTAACAATGTATCTTACAAGGTAACCTTGCTCTCACTTGAAATGTGTCCCCACATTAAGTGCTTGAATTTGAGGGTATTGGACCTGGAAAGTCCTTGAATTTGAAGTTAATCAAAGGTGTGGGAACCCTGGCCAGGGGTTGCCTGCCCACATCTCATTCAGACAAGAAGCGGATGACATGTACTACAGGCGCCCTAATTATACTCTGGTCGCACCGGTAGTAACGTCATGGGCTGTCGCCGGCCAAAGTCATTGTCGTGTTTTGAGATGTGCTTCAGACACTGGCATGTCGGAGGCATTCCTCATTAGCGTCCTAGGGCGCAGTGTCTCATTTCCCTTCTCAGGGAACCATGGTTACATTCATAACCCGAGACGTTTTAGCGCACATGGAATGGGTTGCCTCATGGTGGCTGCCATTTTGAGATCACATGAATACTACTTGCTTTAACTCAGTAACCTAGTCTTGCAGACTAGGCAAGACTAGGCAAGCTCAGGTTTATCTGAGGTGGGTTTAAGTGCACTAAATTTTCTGTTAAAATTAACAGTGGTTTGTGAATGTAGATGCTTTAATAACAGATAATTTATCGGAAGCATTTATGCTGTGATGTATAGGTTGTGCGGCGACATGTAAATTTAAACTATTACGGGGAAATATATGTGTTTTTTTAAGGGGAAGCGCATCTCCTTAGCCTTACTTTGGAGTCGGTTCACTCTCCGCCTATGATTACCAATCAAACTAAAACACACATAAGTGTTGTCGCGAGTCACTTCTCTCACTGATATACCTGATGATTTTGGAGTTAATTATATAAAATGCAATTTATCATTGTGCAAAAAAAGGTTTTGTGTCAGGTTGTTATGTTGTAATGTTAAATATAAGGGTAAAATTGTGTATATTTATGACTGACGGGACCCGATGTGAGACCCACCAATCAGAGAGGTTCCCGAATCTGTTTTTTTTTTTTTTTTTTTGATTGGATAAAATGAATGGAGAACATCTTGTGTTTTTCTGTGTTATATCTTGTGTTTTTACAGATAGTATGCAGATTGTTGGTAACAAGCGATAGGCTGCATCTCAAAGAAGATGACAAACTCCAGCTGAATGTTGTTCTAGTTTTTCCTTACTTTGTTTCTGTCCATTGTGTGGGCACAGGCTCCATCACCTTAGGTCAGGCTCTCTCTGCTCGGGCTCAGAAGTTTTGGCTGGTCCCTGAGCCTCTCAAGCCGCTGGCTGCTCTCCCTCATGTGCTGGATCTCTCACTATAGGCTACTGAGGGTTGAGCTTTGAGCCAAATGACAATTTGATTATTTCCTTTCCACTAACAGTTATATTTCGATGCTTGTCAGTGCCGATGGGCCTTAACAAATTCTCAGCTGTACATCAGTCAAGCTGGTAACTGATGTTTTCTGTTCTGTTCCAGAAACTACTCAAAATACAGTTTTAGTATTGTGATTTATCATTCGTTGGAATGGAATTTAGAAATTTTGTTTATATGGTGTTTTTATATAGATGAATTGTGCCCTTAATCTTTTTGAGATGAAAAATAATAAACATAATTATATATACATAAAAAATGAAATATTTGTTTTCCTTGGTTGGTCATGTCCTTTCAGTCTAGTTACCCAATAGTGGCCTGAAAAACGACTAGAATTTGGACATTTTAAGTAAGATACCATATCATGTGGAGTGTATGTAAGGAATAATCGATGACAGGTTTTTGAATTATTAGAAAAAAATAATGCACACCCAAGATGCATTATTTTTCTAATAATTCAATGGCCCTGAGTATACTGATATATGGCCCAGGTATACTGAACACTATGTAGGGAATATTGTATTATGCATACAATGCTCATGGCTTCATTTATCATGGTATTCATTCATCTTCACGCTATCCACACCTGATTGAATAATTATTAATACATTAATAAAATGAATTCTGCTGTTATATTTCACTAAAGGAGACACTGCAGTAGTAAGTCAGAACAAATGCAGTGAAGTTTTTCAAGACATTTGATTTGGTATTTATCTTGTGCATTTTCTGTGTTTCCATGTTGATAAATATTTTACATGCCTATGGCACATTTGTGCAAAATGACATTACGATGCAACGTTTTGCAAGTTTCGTGAAACTTGTGCAGCGAGTGACACTAAAAGTGTGTTCAGTTTTATCCAAAACAGATAAAAGTGAATCTACGTTTTCTTACGCTGGTTGTTGTACATATCACGGCATTTCTTAATTGAAATGTCCAGTGAGTGGCACTAAATGCTTAGTTTGTACCACACTAAACCCTAAACCAGTTACTCTGTAAAGAAGAATTGCTGGTTTAACTTAAAAAAGTAAGTTACCTGGTTGCCTTAAAATTTTGAGTTCATTGAAATGAAAAATTTGAGTTAATACAATGAAGGCGATTGGTTTCATAAACAGAAACTCAAAATATTTTGTTATCTGAACCACATTAAATTATCTATGTTGATTTGACAACAGAAAGAATGTTGAGATAAATCATGAAAATATTTTTACAGTGCAGTTCATGTTGATTCAGTTAGTTATGAATAATTTATTTGAACATACATATCCCAAATTAATATCCAGCTCATTTTTCATTGTTTAAAACCCTTTTTTATTATCAAAAGAATAGCTGTAAAAAATCCTGTTCCATGACACACATGCAACCTTTGCTCACGATCTGATGACATCTAATAATATTGAATAATAATAAAAATAATACATTTTATTTATAATGCGCTTTTCTTAAACCCAAAGCGCAACATCTGAGTCATATATTAGATATCAGTCCATCATTAAATGTCATGTTGGGGGCCTCCTGGAGACTGCAAAACTATTATTAATATTATTAAAGTTTATTATTTTTAAAAATAAAAATAGATCCTTTCAAATATTTTGATATTAAAAATAAAGTTTTTTTCTATAATCCTTTTTTTGCAAAACTCAACGCAACTTTTTAATGTACTGTGGCATTTGTACTTCTTTTATAGCAAGTCCTGTACTCCCACTCAGCTAATACTCATCGAGGCTGCTGTGGATACGATAGAGAAAAGATTGGTGTTGTGATTTCTAACCTGCTTCTCTTCTGGCTGCGAATCCATTTAAATTCACTTTGAAAAATTTGAAAAATTCACTGTCCTTTGTTTCTTTATTTAGATACATGTAATGTATATTTCTCTTTTGATGTATAAATGAAAGTTATATACAGTTTATTTTGGAACATATCAATGTGCCTAAGGTAAATATAATAAACTAGAATGTATGCATTTATGCATACATATTGCTTATTTAAACTACTCATTAGGTTTTATTCATCCTCTTTTGATATGGCCAGCTACTTTTCTAAATTAGAAGAAATGATTTAGTTACTGATGACTGAATTCTTCTGTTGTTATGAGAGAAGCACAGACTATACTTAAAAGCCTTTTTTTTTAGTAAACACTTATGGATGTGCATTATGAGTCATACAACAAGCTTGTTCTTAATATTCTTCTCAGTATAGCACAATATCTCAGTATAGAACAAATTTAGTTGCATTCTTATACACTATGATACATCGTAAATAAATGTCTATTTTTGGCATGGCAGTTTTTCTTGCTATTTTGTCAGAGGCAGTGTAGTTAATCTTTTCAATTATTCTAGTCTGGGAAGGAACTTTGGATCAGCTATTAGTGAACTCTCATGCGGCTCTTTGTTTCTAATGACATCGGGGAAACAGTGAGAACAGAAGTCACTTCTATGTGTCACTGCTGCCCTCTGCTGGTCACACTGTTACATGATGTGCAAAACACCCTTACAGTCCAGTTAAACCATTGCTAAGTACAACACATTCATTTGTGGAGGCCTCAAAACGTACGCAGAAAACCGTTCAGATCCATTTTGGTGTCAGAGATTATGTATAGAGTCTGGTTAACTAGAGCCAACTAAAACTAGTCTTTGTCTTATTTTGAACAGTTTTATCACTGCAGGCATATACTGTATATTGTGTCATCAATTAGCCCAGTAGCTTTGTAATGATCAAAAATCGGTATGTACAATAATACATTTGTATATTGTTAAATAAAGATTATATTTGATAGAATATATGATGAAGTTTTCATTATATAATGTAGGCCTACAGTACCGTTTTTTTGGTTGTTTTTTTATGAAATAACTATACTTTTATTCACCAAGGAAGTGTTCAATTTTTCAAAAGTGAGTAAAGAAATTTATAATGTTAGAAAAAAATTATGAACTTTCTATTTCTCAAAGAAAAAAAAAATCTATTAATGTTTTGCTAATGTCTCCATTAAATTATGAAAATGCTGTTTCTGAATGTTCCCTGAATGTTCAAAACATCCATTTTTTAAAAATGTTTTATTGGTTATGCAAACATTAGGGAAACATTCCATTTTATAATTTTGCAAACATGGGAACGTTACTTTTGAACGTTTAAGTTGTAACATTTAAAAAAAAAAAAAAAAATGTTAGATGAACGTCCAACTAAAAATTTCAGAAAGAAAAATAAAAAGTTTCATGAACGATCTATAAATAATATTTTTATACTAAGGTGTTGAGAACATTATTATAGACCAGATAACTTTGAATAAACGTTTAACGTAATGTCTGTTCATAACTTTGATGCCAGAACATTAGCCAAAGTTCTGAGAACATTCCCTGTTAGGGGTATCTCCACAAAACAAAAACAGGAATAAATTACACTTTAATTAAATATTATATAATAATGTTATATAAACATAATTTTTATTTTGAAGCATATTTTTAATAAAATATATTTTTATATTTAATAATAATTTAAAGGTACATTATGTAAAAAAAAAAAAGTAAATACATCATCAATCCTACTTCCGAAATGTATTTTTGTCTTACCTTGATTCACTATATTAAAGGATTAGTTCACTTTCAAATGAAAATTACCCCAAGCTTTACTCACCCTCAAGCGACCCTAGGTGTATATGATTTTTTTCTTTCTGATGAACACAATCGGAGAAATATTAATAAATATCCTGATGCGTCCAAACTTTATAATGGCAGTGAACAGGGTTCACGAGTATGAGCTGAAGAAAGTGCTTTCGTCCACATCCATCCGGCTCCGGGGGGTTAATAAAGGCCTTTTGAAGCGAAGTGAAAAAAAAAAAAAATCCATATTTAACAAGTTATGAAGTAAAATATCTAGCTTCCGCCAGACCGCCTTCCGTATTCAACTTACGAAAAAAGTGTACAACTCTTGCCATTCAAAACACTTACATGACGTCCTACACCTTCCCTATTCAATTTACGGAAAAAGTGTAACTGACGCGACGCCAGTTTACACTTTCTTCGTAACTTGAATACGGAAGGCGGTCTGGTGGAAGCTAGATATTTTACTTCATAACTTGTTAAATATGGATTTTTTTTTTTTTTTTTTTAACACAAACGCAAAGCTTCGCTTCAGAAGGCCTCTATTCATCCCCCGGAGCCGTGTGGAGTACGTTTATGATGGATGGAAGCACTTTCTTCAGCTTCATACTCGTGACCCCTGTTCACTGCCATTATAAAGCTCGGATGCATCAGGATATTTATTAATATTTCTCCGATTGTGTTCATCACAAAACAACCAAAACAATGTTCTTTTGCAAAATGCATGCAGTTTAATTTTTTATTTTGGTCCTCCAGAGGGCCAAAAGTTACAGGCTGAGTCCGAAAGCTTAAAAATGCTGCCTTCAAAGGATGAAAATGATCGGTATCCCACAATCCTGTGCATTCCATTCTGTAACCCTTGAGCTAACAAATAAAGATGGCATCTGAAAGTTGCGGTTGGTGGTCAGTTTGTGTGTAAATATAAGTTTTTGACCAACTTTTTCCACTTTTGATGGCACTTCTAGCTAGAAATTAGTATTGTAGTAATTAAAGGGGTCCTTAATGATGACTTTAGTTAGTTTGAGCATAAACAACATCTGCAAAGTTCAATGCAAAGGGAGACATTTTCTTTTACTTTTTAAGGACTACAACAAACGGCTGGTAGGGACTACAATGAGCTTCTTCCCGGGTTGGTGACATCACAAACCCAAAATTTACATAAACCCCGCCCCCGAGAACATGCAACAAAGGGGGCGGGGCCATGTCGGGCTGCTTTATAGAAGAGGAAGAGTTGTTGTAGTAAAATGTTGTTGTCATGCCGACATTTTATGCCGGACTGCTTCACAAACGAGAGTCAATTCAACGCTGGATTTGCACAAAAGATTAACATGACGACACATGCTAGTCGATGAGTTGAATCAACTCCACAGCAACTACATACATTTATCCACTAACCATTCCAGTTTCATTCTAAATGTTGTAACTTCTTCCTGAGTCTCTCCATCAGTGTCGACTCCGGTTTGAACAATGTAAGGCTGAACACCATTACTGACAATCCTCATTTTGGCTGCGTGAGATTCTCCAGCTTTGTTGTTGTTGAGCGACCGAAGCGCGAGCTGTTAAAGCTCCACCCGCTTCTGGAAAGGGGGCCGGGAGCGGCAGCTCATTTGCATTTAAAGGGACATACACAAAAACGGCGTGTTTTTGCTCACACCCAAATTGAGGCAAATTTGACAAGCTATAATAAATGATCTGTGGGGTATTTTGAGCTGAAACTTCATAGACACATTCTATGGACACCAGAGACTTATATTACATCTTGTAAAAGGGGCATTATAGGTCCCCTTTAAAGATTTCCTAATAGTCATCACCAAAGCACTTTCTATTTTGCTGTAGATCATTAAACCATTACGGTGCCTCAGAAGACTATCCGAAATCAGTTTCATGAAATATCTTCGTGCGCAAACACTGCCTGCAAAGTCATTGCCTGATAGGGCAGCGAGGCAACAAGTCAACAGCCTAAGCCTTCGGACACAGCCCATAGTGTACATTTAAAATAAGATGTTTCCTAATAAACACTCCAGTATCATCAATCTACATCATGAGGAGGTAGAACTGATGAAGGTGCATTTTTGAGTGATCATATTAAACCATTAACAATGCATTTAATATGTATTCATGTATTGTTTGTATATATTATTTATTGTTGTTAAATTAATGTGATCCATTTACTGTTAAATAAATAAAATGAACAACCGGATGTGAGTACAAATACAGAATCTGCTTTGCTATGAAAATGCATGTAGGTCATTAATGAAAAATGTCTGTCTCACACATGACAACCTTCTACTGGCTGTCTTCATCTGCCACATTAAGCACAGATCTGTGAGCCGTGAGCTTTCTATGTGAAAATAACCATCAGCTCATTGTCTTCCTATCAGACACCCACGCAGCAGTAATATGATTCTTATTACCATGGACTAATAGTTTATTTAATGGGCCAGCAAGTTCCCGTGGATGGCTGGTCAATGGGGGCGCTGCTCATTAGCCAAACAAATGTTAAATTACACTGCATCATAAAATCTCCCTTATTTGTGAAATGCAACATGTATTGGCTAAAGGGAGATCTCATCTTACTGAACAGTGTGCTTTCAGTGTTTTCAACCACTGTATTCTCCATTATAGCAAAAGGAAAGAGTAAGCAGAAAGACTGTCATAGTGTCTGCAGCTAATACATGATTCACTGAACATGGTAAATGGCTCACAACACATGATGAGCTAAATAAAAAAAAATAAAAAAACACCTGTCATTACAGTGTGAATGATAGACGATATCATGATAGATGTGTTGAAAGAGTGTCTAGAGGGAGACACGGCTACATGTCTCAATGCTGTCTCAATGCTTTGCATTTACTTATGTTTTATTATTATTAGTTGTAGTAGTAGGATTTCTTAGATTTATTACGATTATTTCTAAAGATTTGGTCTTTTTTCAGTTTTGAATTCGACAGTATCAACATTTTTTACTCTGCCCATTAAAGCTACAATATGTAAATGTTTTGCCACTAGAGGTTACTCATTCAAAACAAAGGCGTAGCTTGATGACGCCCTGATTTCATGGAATCATGGGAGGTGTTGTCTTCATGTCTACAGCCGGTGGAAAAGAATCAGGATGGCACTCGGGCAGGAATCATGTTCATGAGATTATTAACGTTACTATAGTATGAAGCAGAGCAGGGCGAGTGCTGTGAGAGCTGAACGAGGCCGCTGGAGCGATTGCTAATGAGAGACGAGCGCGACACGTCTCGAGAGCAGCAGATATTAGGCATGGTAAAACATGGTACTCGCGGTAAATCAAGAAAACGAGATTTAAAGAATAAGACTTACTGTGTTGAGCTATAAAACAATGATTAGTTTTCTGTCGATGAATGTATCCAAACAGCTTCTCACCTGTCTAATAAAACACATATATTAAAGCGTCCTTGGTGTTTCCATGGTTTCTACAAAATAAAAATGGAAATCGAGGGTAACGCAGTTATGATGTGGTATGAGGTATTATTTCTCTGGATTTAAACATTCTTGGATGCATTTGGGATTATGTAAGTACCCAAGTCAACAAAATATATAACATTGTTCTATTGTTTTTTTGATATTTTAATCCAACAATTTTACATATTGTGCCTTTAAGTCTCATGCAAAGCATGCTGGGAACTCCAGTTTCAGTTATGTCAACATCATAAATCATTTTTGAGTACTTGATTGGTGCAAATTCTCTACAAATTTTTATCTAGTAGATTGTACTTTTTAGAGAATTACATTAAAGGGTTAGTTCACCCAAAAATGAAAATTCTGTCATTAATTACTCACCCATGTCTTTCCACACCCAAATTAAGATATTTTTGATAAAATCCGATGGCTCAGGGAGGCCTCCATTCCCAGCAAGATCATTTCCTTTTTCAATGCCCAGAAAGATACTAAAGACATATTTAAAACAGTTCATGTGACTACAGTGGTTCAACCTTAATGTTATTAAGCAACCAGAGTACTTTTTGTGCGAAAAAAAAAAAAAAATAATAAAAAAAAAAAATAACGACTTTATACAACAATACCTAGTGATGGGCGATTTCAAAACACTGCTTCATGAAGCTTCGAAGCTTTACAAATCTTTTGTTTCGAATCAGTGGTTTGGAGCGTGCATCAAACTGCCAAAGTCACATGAACTATTGAAATTTCAAAACACTTATAACATAAAGAAGCCTCGTTTACTGAAATCATGTGATTTTGGCGCTCCGAACCACTGATTCCAAACAAAAGATTCGTAAAGCTTCGAAGCTTCATGAAGAAGTGTTTTGAAATCGCCCATCTCTAGATATTGTTGAATAAACTCATTTTTTTTTTTTTTTTTTTTTTTGCCGCACAAAAAGTATTCTTGTCGCTTCATAACATTAAGGTTGAACCACTGTAGTCACATGAGCTGTTTTAAATATATTTTTAGTACCTTTCACAACAAACAAAAGCTAAATTAGCTATAATATGAAAGTTTTCACCTCAAATCAAAAACTGCAGTTCCTTGTTGCATTTCATTCTGTTAAAAGTCAGTATGAAATCAAAATGTATTATGCACGTTATTTAAAAAAAAAAGATAATAATAATAAAAAAAAAATACTCCTCCTTCTACTCCTCAAGCACTTTGCTACACAGAAGAGAAATGACAAACCAATTTTGGGATTGAAAAGACGTGATGAGCTGAATAACACTAAAGGTAGTGTGTATGCATGCTATATGACTGTTAATTAGCATTTTGCAGGATATGGTTCAAACCCTGGGCTGGGATCCCCCTGTGCCCTAGAGCAGGGTACCTGACTCACGGGACTGTCCTCAGAAATGCAAGTTGCTTTGGAATGTGAAACTGATTTGGCTGATTAACAGTATAGGCCTGCAAGGAATCTGCACCCACAGATTTCTGCAGAACTCTAGAACTTCTACACATTCCATATAATTTGCATGTTGGTTCATAAATTATTTGGGCTAAACTGATAATGCTTTAAAATACCAAATGGCCCTTTAGTTGTGTTATGTGGCATAGATTTCCACAAATAGTGTGCTTTTCAGTAAAATATGCACATGAAGTGGTAAAAACGATTGGATATTATCCTTAACATGGGCTGGAATGAATTGCAAATGCGTCTCAGCGTCAAATGAACAGTGAGAAACCACAAGTGATAATATTAGTATAAGTGAACAGAACTGTTCCTAATAGTCTATGATGGAGATTACTGCAAACTGACCTGGGAATCTTTTCCTGTGATAATATTTTAGCAATCATGTAATGTGTTTTGTTCGCAAATCACACACTCTTTTGATTTGTTCGGACAATTCACTCACATGCCAAAATAGTAACTGGATAATTTATTAGACAGAAAACAAACCTGTGTGAAAAAGAAGTGCACTTAATTGTATTAAATGTGCACTTAATATATATATATATATATAGTCTACTTAAAGAGAGTTCACTTTCATGACTGTTTCTTAACACACTTAAAGGGTTAGTTCACCCAAAAATGAAAATTACCCCATGATTTACTCACCCTCAAGCCATCCTAGGTGTATATGACTATCTTCTTTTAGACGAATATAATCAGAGTTATATCAAATAATGTCCATGCTTTATAATGGGAGTGGATGGTGCCCCAAATTCTAAAGACAGAAAAAATGCACCCATCCATTATAAAATAAGTCCACACGGCGCCGGGGGGTTAATAAAGGCCTTCTGAAGTGAAGCAATGCGTTTGTGTAAGAAAAATATCCATATTTCGAACTTTATAAACTGTAATCTCTAACTTCCACTAGCTGTCGTACGCGCATTCACGAGAGAGTGGCGTTCCAGCTTGTGACGTAAGACGCATGTGCAGCGTGAGCTCCGGTGAGAATATGCTAGTCTCGCGAGAACCAAGTTGTGTACAGCAAAGGAAATCCACATGAAGAAGCAAATTATTTGAGCTATACTCTACATTTTATTAGTGTTAAAATAGTGATTTCTTGTGAATATCCGGGTTGCTTCAACAAAGCTAAAGTCTTGAGATTACGTGCGCCAACATCAAAGGGAGATGCAGAGCGCTGTGCGTGCACTGGCTGCTGCTTCAAACCTGGATTGTTTGTTTGTATGTTTTGCTGCACTGATCGGATTACTGCTTTATTTGTATTTCTATATCAGCATCAGATTACTGTGCTTTTCGGATTACTCCAGTTCTAACTGTTGGTGCTTTGGACTTGATTGTTGACTGCAATTTTTACTGCCTGCAAGTTTTGCCATCGGGCTGCTGCGAACTCTCTACCCTGTTGCTGAACCGTTTGGGAAAAAAAATCACGCGCTGCAGCCTCCTCCATCTCATGGAGTTTCTGGTTGGTATACTCTGGTTCAAACAAATATGGCTGGGCAAAAAACAAAGTCTTCTCTTGGCTTATATCGAAATCCTCCAAAATTTTTCTTAATCTTTATCTTTTAATTCATGACCGGTGTTTTGTTTTGCTCTCTTCTCTGCGCTTCCGTGTTCGTCACCGGAGCTCACACTGCGCATGCGTCCTACGTCATAAGCTGGGACGCTACTCTCTCGTGAACGCGCGTATGACAGTTAGCGGAAGCTAGAGATTACAGTTTATAAAGTTTGAAATATGGATATTTTTCTTACACAAACGCATTGCTTCACTTCAGAAGGCCTTTATTAACCCCCCGGCGCCATTAGCCTGGACATTATTTAATATAACTCTGATTATATTTGTCTGAAAGAAGAATGTCATATATACCTAGGATGGATTGAGGGTGAGTAAATCATGGGGTAATTTTCATTTTTGGGTGAACTATCCCTTTAAGTTCACTTTTAAAATGTTTTAAAAGTTTTACTTTAAATAATTTTGTATGTTTTAATAATCTTTTGTCATGCTTTATTTTGATGTTTTGACTAATATACTAAAGTACTTGATTACAATTTTGTAAAACTAGAGTGTAATATTAATATATTCATTGCAAATGTGTAATTAAAAATATATTTAAATACATGACACACAAGTTTCAGCAGAAATTGCATATTTTAGTTTACCATAAATGCTTGTCAGTACATTCAATAGTACATGTTAACCATATTAGCTATATAGATGTTAACCATCTATATAGACAATAGAAGTAAATATGCAATGACAAGATGTACTTAAGTCTTAATTAAGTGGGTCAAAAGTTAATTTGCATTTGTTGCTAATTTAAACTACAATACATTTTCATTTAATTGCAGTTGACATGCAGTTAAGTGTCGGACACTCTATTAAATATAGGCTTTATGCCTATATATTTGAACAAACAGGAAAACAGGTTTCATATCCGCTTGTTGTAAAAAGTGTTAACAATTTCGTTTTTGATTGACTTGTTTTTGACATCTGTTCAAATACTGTGTCTTACTGCCCCAGCGGGTTTCAGGATTTACATTAACTGTGTCTCTTTCCTGAAACACTGACATCACTGTTGTGCTTGAAAGACTGTTTAGAATTCCTATCCACTGCTGGGATTTTTAACTGAAACCACAGAGGGTACATGTTTCAAAAAAACAAAAAAAAACAAAAACCATGCAGGATACCATATTGCAAATTTTGGTTAGTTCTGATCTAAAAGCACACTGGTTATGACTTAAATATATATTTAGGCATATATAGTTATGACGTGTGTGTATATATATATATATATATATATATATATATATAATATACACACACACACACACACATAAGTAAATCTTATTTTAATTTAGTCCAAAACCTCTGGAATATATATATAAATATATAAATATTTATTTTTGAAATGTATTTATTTATTTATTTTAGTTCACTGCTTTAATATGCACTGTAAAAAGGCAACTTCTCACATGCAACTTGTTACGTTAACTCAACTTAAATTATAGTCAACTTAAATATTTGATCTAAAGCTTGTTTAGCATTTAGCAATGCAAGGGGCTCCATGTTTGATTTTCAAAGCTAACTACATGATACTGTCACATCCACCAACACAATCACCTGCTCAGTACCCACCTGCACTACACTTGCCAGCATCCCTCCTGATCCACACCTGCCACAGATCACCTCCTGATCACAGATCACCCTCATCAACACTGCCTTCAAATGCCACCATTCCCTTCTCCTCACTGTCTGGTCTCGTCACCGACAAGCTCCATGACCCAAGCTGTTATACTCACCTGAGATACCTACCTATTGTTCCTGATTCCATGTTCTGTCTTCCGTCTTATGTTCCCCTTTTGTTGCCTGTCTGGTTCTTTAGTTCGCCTGTCACCTTTACCGCTCACCTGCATAGAGAAAACAGCATTACCACCAGCTAAGCCTTCAGTATATCTATCTTCAGTCTCATATCCTCACCTGTTCTGCATTGCCGCTCAACTTTGCCTGCTTTCCAGAAATAAAGACTGTTTAATTTAGTACTCACCCTGTCTGCCTTCTTCTGTTCGTGACAGAAGACCAGACCACAAAAAAAGGAAACATGAGCTGGGAGCTTGCAGGAGAGATCGCGGTGTAGGCCCAGAATAGCTGCGATCTGTTCGAATACACGGACAGATTCTGCCGCCTCATCGTCACGGGTCCCCTGAGTGACGAGATCATCATCAGAACTCCCTGATCTCGCTGGATTGGACTGGAGAGAGGCCATCTACAGATATCTAGAGAGCTTCGTTCCCTCGTATGTATCACAGCCAGCTCCAGAGTTTCATCTTAAGAAGGCCGCCGGTCCAAACTCCCATCCTAAGATGGCTGCTGGTCTAAAGTCCCGACGTAAGATGGCAGCCGTTCCGAAGCCTCAACCTGTCATGACCGCCATCCCAGTATCTTCTCGTCCAGAGTCCAGAGGCGACTCCCTTCCACGTACAGAGTCCAGAGGAGACTCCCTTCCTCGTCGTGAGCCCAGAGATGGCTCCAGCCCCTGAGTCCACTCCACTGTCGGCTCCAGACCCTGAGTCCGCTCCTGAGCCCGCTCCAGTTGCTGTGCTCGCTCCTATCCCAGAAGATATTGCAGTGCCCTTATTGGCACTAGCATTGGTGTGGGGGCTATCCGAGCCAGGCTACAACGGCAAGGTCATGAAGGCACCTGCACCGCCATGGGACCCTGAACCGCCTGCATCACCATGGGCGTCTGAGCTGCCAGCACCGCCATGGCTTCCTGAGCCGCCGGCTCCACCCTGTTCGTGACAGATTTATTATTATTATTATACTCTTAAATATATAGGCAAACATTTTACCCCAATAGGCAAATATATTGCATACAAAATGACAGCTAAATAACAGTGACAACAACAGGAGCAGCAGCATAAATGAAGCCAGTAAATGTAAAGCAATGTTCTTTTTTTAATAATAATAGTTACCAACTTACCACATAATTTTTTCAAGCTGCAATGCATGCTGGAAAATGGCACTACATTGTTCAATGTAAAATTGTTTATTCAGATAACTCACTTTGGACACATTTGATCAAAATTGGACGAATCTTAGTAAGGTCAACAAAACAACTTTTGTTAGCACCATGTTTAGAGTATTCTTGTTTAGTTCACTCCTACTAAATAATCTTTGTTCAGCTACTTTTTTAGAAGAACATTTTGCAAGTTGTATTTTTACAGTGTGGACACTCCTAATTTTTATAAATGCCTTTGGATATTGTTGTGGTCAGTGGGGGGCTTTGGAGCCAATAAAGTTTAGAATCACTTATCTAAACAGTGAAAACCAGATCTAAAGGAAAGATTCATTTATTTCTTATCTTTGATGCCTCTTCTAAATAAATATATTGCCTCTGGACACAACTACTGATAACATAAGGGATAAAAGTCATCCTGACCAAGCACTTGGCAACTGAAGATCAATACAGTTAAGGTGTTAGTCAGATAACTGTTTCAGATCAGATTTATAGAGTGCCGGAGCTTTTTCTGATTCGTTTGTGCAATAATGCAGTTGCAAAGTTGTTCTAAGTGTTTTTATTGTTGCTAGGGTGTTGCTATGAAGGTGGTTGCTAATGTTGTTGTAAGATTGCAGTAATATCACACCTTCTCCTCAACAAGCACCATGACATGTACTTTCCACATTCTAAATAAAGCACTAACCTGCATTTTGCTGTCAAAATTGCATCACCGGGGTAGATTAATGAATAGATAAAATATTTCTACCTGGTTTCCAAGAAAGGTGCTCTGCAGTGCATGTTGGAACAGGCTTTATTTCATATAGTGGTGTCTTCTGCGTGGAAGAGCCTGTTTTTCTCCACTGGATTTCAGTTTTCTTTTCCAATAATGGAGCTTCGGATCAGTGCATTGTCACAATTTCCAGGCAAATAGTTACATACGTTTCAAGTAAACAATGGTTTAGCGGAGGTTCAATCAGGGTTTCCACAGCATTTGACTGCTAAATTTCCTTGACTTTCCAGTAATTCATGATAGTGGATTTATTTATTTAAAATGTTGCACTTATTTCTAGTTACTTTTCCAAGATTTGCTTCAATGATTTTATTAATTTCTACGATTTGGCCTCCAAATAACACTTTTCAAATTCCCTGCTATTTCTAAGTTTTCCATGGCTGTAAGGACCTAAAACAATTTGTGCAGAATTTGATTGTGCAAAACAATGTTTAGTGACAATCTTTGTAATAAATGAACGTTTTTCACATTGCTTTGCATATGTTTCGCCACATGGTGCATTATGTAAGAGGCCATTAAGTACAATAGGCTAAGAGGAAAACGTGCAGAATATGCATCTCCACCAACTGCTGTTCAGTTCCACTAAAGTGATTCACTTGTGTCAGCATGAACAGTGAGAGCACTTTCACTTTCATTTCCAGTGCACAAGCTACAGGCCTTCCAACTTTCACCATAACACGTCACACGGTTGACATGAGCAGGGAACCTTCAGTGCCGGAGGGAAATGAAATGACGTTAATCGCAAGAGAACAATGCATCTTAACCTTCTGATAAAATAATGCTTTACCGTTACACCTGGCTGACTTTTCTCGTAATACGTCCCAGCTTCTCATACTCACTACGTGCGAGCATTGTTATTAATTATGTAAATACTATCAAAATAACTGAATTAAGTTCAACTACACTTGATAAACCAAAATTTCATAAATGTGCATGCATATGCATAATGCATTTATGTGCATAGCTTTTCCACGACATACATTTCTGCTTTTTCAACAATAAATGTGGATGTGTTTTAAGTTTTATGAATATTGTTTAAAATGTTGGTTACACATTATTTTGATGGTCATCTTTAGACATTCTGTTGACTAATGAGAGTTAGTCGACATGCAATGCAATTTATAGAGTATTAGTTGAGTATTAGTAGACTGTTAGGTCTGGGTTAGTAGAATAAGTTGACATGTAGTTGCAAAGTTACTTATAGTCAGTACAATATCTGTTGGGGAGCATCAAAATAAAGTATTAGCAGATATTAAAGGGTTAGTTCACCCAAAAATGAAAATTATCCCATGATTTACTCACCCTCAAGCCATCCTAGGTGTATATGACTATCTTCTTTCAGACAAACAAAATCAGAAATATATTTAAAAATATCCTGGCTCTTCCAAGCTTTATAATGGCAGTGAATCGGGGTCACGTTTTGAAGCCCCCCAAAAATGCATCCATCCATCATATATATAATTCAAACAGCTCCAGGGGGTTAATAAAGGACATCTGAAGTGAAGCGATGCGTTTGTGTAAGAAAAATATCCATATTTCGAACTTTATTAACTATAATAGCTTCTGACAGACGGCCGTACGCATCGATTTGCGGTGGAAGAGCGACCTCTGACCCGACACATGATGTAATGATGAAGCTGAAGAACAGAGGATAGAGAAAAACAAAACACCGGTCACAAATTAGAAGTCTAAAACGAGAATTTTTAAAGAGAAGTGTTGGAGGATTTCGATATTAGAGAAGAGGAGCTTGAGTTTGTTGCACAGCACTATTTGTTTGAACCGTGAAAGACGCCTAATCCTGCGTCATACATCGTGTCATGGGTTACTCTTGTGGCGTAAGAGTCAACTTGTGCAGTATGCATACAATTGTCTGGTGGAAGCTAGTTATTTCAATTTATAGAGTTTTAAATATGGATATTTTTCTTACAAAAATGCATCGCTTCCCTTCAGAAGGCCTTTATTAACCCCCTGGAGCCGTATGGATTATTTTTTATAATGGACAGATGAATTTTTTTTTTTTTGGTGGGAGGGGGGCTTCAAAATCACGCCCCCCTTTCACAACCATTATAAATCTTGAAGGAGCCAGGATATTTTTAAATATATCTCAGATTGTGTTCGCCTGAAAGAAGATAGTCATATACACCTAGGATGGCTTGAGGGTGAGTAAATAAAAAGATTGTTTGAAAATAAATAACCATCTAAAATAACAGAAATCATATTTATTTAATGGAAAAACAGTTGCAACGATGCTGTAACGTGCCGCCCACAGTATCAGTTGAAACTCCCCCACACTTTCACACTGACAGGAACTTCCTCAAGGAATACCAGAATTTAAGCATCCAAAAAAAGATGTCCCGTTTCATTTTTACCTTACCTGATAGGTGTGGTCAGTGTTTCTGGCCCGTTTCATTTTGACCCAGCCTGACTGACAGGTGTGGTGTTCAGGTGTCATTTCTCAAGGTATAAAAGGCACAGCACAATGTCACATCAGCATCTCACAGCATCTCATCTCCACTGCCTGAAGCAGAACAACAACAGAAGGTGAGCATTTTTGCAAACTTTTCATTTTATGTTAAGTACAAATCTTACATTAATTTTGCATGAGTGTGTGTAAATGTGATTCTTCTGGTGATTAAGATTCTCGCTCTTCCTTCTATGCTTTCAGAAAATATGGTCTGGATTCGAATCATCGTCATTTGCATGTTCATATCTCTGCTGCAAGCCCATAAGGAGTGCACAAGAGACATAAAATGGGGACATCTCATTCAGTCTTTAAATTCAATGGTGAGTGTCCTTAATACAACATAACTCTGATTTACCCTGTGTATTTTCTGTTAAACTTGCAACATGAACTAAACGTATATGCTTTGTCTTTTCAAAGGGCACTGCGATATCTCACGATTGTGCATTTGATTATGAAGAAGACAGTCTGTGTAATCCACGTCACCTGCTCAATATGGTTCGTACATCTGCAATCCTTCTGTATATTGCTGATAAAAGGTGTTTTATAGAAGTACAAAAAGACTAATGTTTTGCTATTCACAGGTGAATCATAATGCAATTCTTCTGATCGACATTGTCAAGAAAGCAGAAACAATGTACAGGGAGAATCCGAACCCACAGGCGTTTATTGAGGCTCTTCATCACACCCGTCATACCCTGAGCAACTGTGTAAGTATCACAAAAAGTTATTATACAGTCACATAGCTTATTGTCAACATGATAATCACGTTGTCTATATTTCTTTGGTAGGTTCATCACTCTGACAATGTTGAAAAGGAACCTGTGACCACATGCTTCAACAAATTAGAAGCTTTTCTTAAGAAAAAGGTAAGATCGATCTATCTATCTATCTATCTATCTATCTATCTATCTACCTATCTATCTATCTATCTATCTACCTATCTAAATGTCTATGTATCTATCTAAATGTCTATGTATTTCTATTGTTTTCAGTCCCAATCACATTGTGCATGGGAAATCATTAATTCAAAACTGAGAGAGATTCTTCAGAGGCTGGAGAAACGCTCCGTCAGAAGGCGTCGTTAGAGACTTTATGCATGTCTTTTGATGCATATTAAATACATATATATATATTTTATGAAATGTACATAATATGAAAAAATTTTCAAATGTCATGAGTCATGAATAGATAATTGCTGTGTGAGATACGCTTGATTGATATATGTATTTTTTCTACTATTTTTAAAATAAAATTGTTATGAAATGCACATATTGAAATACACAAAATGTTTCAAATTCATGATATTTTGAGCCATGAACAGTTGCTGTGTGAGATTATTGTGTACTTTGTATATTCTAGATTATTTATTTTTACTGTTAAAATGTGTCTTCATAGTACTGTATGCCTATATGATCTGTACTTGAACAAACAAAGAATATGAATAAAATCTCTCTTACTATATTACTATCTCTTTTAATATTTATTATCATTATACATGTCATATATGAATTGGAATATATATACTGTAAAATTATTTTCATGAGTTATCGCAACATTTTTTTCTTTTGTCGAATCAACTTAGATAATTAATGTGGTTCAGATAAAATAATATTTTGAGTTGATTATTGAGTTGTTGATTAAATCAATCGGCTTCATTGTATTAAGTCAAATTTTTAATTTTAATGAACTCAAAATTTTTAAGGCAACCAGATAACTTACTTTTTTAAGCTAAACCAACAATTATATATATATATATATATATATGTGTGTGTGTGTGTGTGTGTGTGTGTGTGTATGTGTATATGTGTGAATATGGTCTTCATTCTTAGAAACAACTTGTTTCAAAACGGTATTTGTTGTCATTTATTCTTTTCAAGAAGACATACAGCATGAAAATTACAGCACACATCACAGGCCTGGGACTGTGACTGATGCTTCTCCAATGGAAATTCCCTTGCAGTTCTTATACTAACCAACAGACGACAGCATACTCTAAAAACAACGGTTTAAAAGCTACTAAAATGACTAGCACGATTGTAATAACGCCAATGTTAATTTTAATTTCTAATTTATTTGTACGGTAAACAAAATTATAAGAGCAAATCTCGGATGCCAGAGATAAACTTACTGTAATTTAAATGTTCACAGTTAGCGGATATAGTTGCAGGACCATATTTGTCCAATGCAAAATTATCGTCCCGCCTACATCATCTTTCATACCACACGGAAACGTCGCCGAGAGCGTCTACTATTGGTCAACATTCTGACAAGAATGCGTGATCTGATCAGCCATTGGCTGAGAATGCTGTCAGTCACAGGGACTGTTGATGCAGGTTGAGGAGAGGACGTGCAGGAGGAGACCGCTGGAAAGAGAAGAGGAGAGGGGAGGATAGAGTCCCCCAACCGGCACACTTTCGTATAGAATTTAATTTATTAATTATAGTTTTAACACATTATAAATATCAAAAGGGAAAATGGCTCAGCCAGACAATAAGAAGTTCTTTGAGAACCTGACGGGCGCTGGGAAAGCCATAGCAGTGCTGACGAGCGGAGGAGATGCGCAAGGTAACATTACACTGGTATCATAGAGACATCTCATGATCGTTTGCCTATGTTGTATAACTTTAAACTCCTGTTTATCAGTGTTATATTCAGTTAAAGTGTTCATAATGATCTCTACATTGTATCGTTATGACATCTGATGCTGAATATATTGTACAGTGCGATTCACGATTATCAGTGTTACACGGACTGTTCCGTCATTATATCAGCTGCACTGTATAATTGCAACTTTGTTATAACCTCATACTTAGATTTGCTTCTCGTTAGGATGGATGAAATGGCCCTTGAGGGTCTGAAGGGATGGAAACGTGACCATCAGATAATCACAAGGTCATAGATCATGCGTTGCGATACGTTTGAATGTCACATGGTTAACGTTTCGTAGTGTCTGTCATCATTTAGATTCACCACAGCTGGCTGTTCAGACCTCTATTTTACAGTCTATGGTTCAGACTGGTTAATATTAGTAAAAATGCAGGTTGAGATGATGATGATGGTGATGGTGATGAAGCAAATCATACACTAAATACATTTGGGCTCCTCCTGCCACATTATAGATGTCAGTGAAGCTTTCATTTCTGTCATATAACGGACAGCTTTTCCTTACATCTCTATTAGCCTATGTAGGTGTGACTGAATAGCATTTATTCCTGTTTAAATGCATGTCACTGCATTGCGGAATCATGTGACCTTCACGAAGATCACGTAGCATGTCTTCACTGCCACCATCGAGCCTAAAAGATTCGGATGCTAGCTTATGTTAGCTTAATATTAATAATCACCATATCTTTTACCTCATATCAGCGCTTTTCTGTCTGTCAATCATCGATATGAAGATTTTGCGCCTTCAACCAGGAAATTGCCGCGCTTTTCACAGTCACTTTGGCGTGTTTATCGCGTGCAGATTCTTTTTAAAAGTCATATTTGTTTCTTCATTAAGTGATTTTGTGAAGAAGAGGTGAGTTTAGGTGACTTTAGCGGTGTAGCGTGTATACAGGATGCGTACGTGAGGGTGAGGAGCTGCGTTTGAGCCGGCGATATACGTAACAGGAAACTGAGTCATGTGACCAACATTATAAACCAAAGTCACGTTTCACTCAGTCATGTAAAGCATCGTACCTTTGCTGTAAGAATTGAATACGAGCATTGAATACCTTAAGAGGATGTTTCTACCTGATTTGACCTTTAAAATGACTTCTGTGTAACCCAATCTAGTCAGGATGATTCAGTAATATTAAAATAATAATAAAAGCGGTTAGTGCATGAAGTGCACTTTTATAACCACCTTGCAAAGATTAAGTTTCTTTAGAAATGCCTATATCTAGTTTATGAGACAATTTCAGGCACTCCTTTAAGAGGAGTGTGCTTAATTATATTGAATGTGCTCTTGTACCTCAAATCTTAAAAGTATATTTTAAGAAACTGCACTTCATATAAAAATAATTAAATAAAAGGCCACCTAAGTGTACTTAAAGAGAGTACACTGTCACGACTATGTTTCTTAACATACTTAAGTAGACTTTTAAAAAGAGCACTTTGTAGGCTAATCATTTTTTCATGATTTAATTTTTTGTTGTACGCTTATTTTCATGTAACATAATGAAGCACATGTAAAGTATCTATCTATCTATATGACCTACAAGTTTCATTAGAAATGACAGTGAAGTATATTTTAGTTTACATGTGGATGTAGGCTACACTGTAACTTATTCACAATTCAATAAAGTAATTATGAAATTACATATAAACAAGTCATATTTAAGTGGGTTGAAACACTCTAAAGTTCAGCTAATTGAGTTAAATATAAATTTCAATTATAATACATGTTTATTTAATTGCTATTAATATGCAGTTGTGTCTGAAAACATTACATTCAGTTCACACTTAAGTATAGTGTTTGTAAGCATATTATTTCTGTAATAAGTACTCTTTTTAGAAGTATGCTAAAAAAAAGTGTACTTCTTTTTGAACAAGGGACTTCACTGCAGCTCATGTGAGAAATGCAAATGTTCTAGTTTTGTAAGTTACTGTGTGGAAAAATGCACATATAATTTCATAGTATTTAATGAGTCATCATAGATGCCATGTGTCACTTCTGTAGTGACTCTTATCTGATGAAACTTACATGCAATATTAGTCAGTTCAGTGGCTTGTGTACCTGCATGTTTCTCAGTCACTCAGTAGATGTTATAGATGAATTTACTCGCTGACACTTTAGATCTTTAAAGCAGCTGCAGGACATACATATCAGGACTGCATTCTTTGTCTGTTTAGATAAACTGACAGACAGTGACAGACTCAAAAGATTGAGCTCATGGTGACACCACTGAAGTATACATTAGATTTTCAGTCATTCAGTCATTGATTTGAGTTTTTTCCGCACCTGTAGGGCAGCTAGAAGTCTCTTCTGACATCAATCTTAATATTTTGTCTGGCGAACAATGAAACAGGTGGAAATCCCAAAGACTTGCATTGTAGGAGGAACACAAACTAGCATATCAAAGAGACTGTTGAGCACCTAAACCATCAAGCATTGTTCTTCCCATATGATTTCATTTCTCCCACAGAACACAAAATAAAGGGGAAAACATATGAAATGAAGATTGTTTTCCTTGCAAAATCTAATGTATACTTCGGTTCTTACTAGGGCAGGGCTATTCAATCTTTTATCACAGACCCCCAAATACGATCATCTACATGCAAGCAACCCCCTAAAATTTATATAGCTATATATTTATAAAGCTATATATTTATTATCACGTATAAAAGACCCAATTAATACTGTGAAATACTGTAAAAAAAATAAATTTAGTTTGTATTACATTACATCATTGCATTTTTTTTTCCACTGTAGAACTGTACTGTAAGAAGTAAGTTAGATGTATTTTATTAAATTATTTATTTTTATCAAATAATTGTAATCAAAAGTATTGATTAATTATGTAATAAAATGTATCAAATTGTATTATTTATTTTAATATATATATATATATATATATATATTATTTTAAATGTATTTTAATTAAACATTTTTTATTTATGTTTATTTAAATAAAAATGTACTTGTTTATTTTTCATTTATTTCAATAAGATTCATTTATTTAGATTAATCTTATTTTTATTTATTTATTTTTTATTTTTTGCACACTGTTTTTATCTAAACTCTTCCACGGACCACCTACTGTAGCACTCCTTAGTTTGAAAATTCCTTAATACTTACTTAAACTCTAGTTTATATGAGTATAAAGACATTCTTATCTATAATAACTTCTGGAGAGAAATGGCATAGACACTGGACAAATATGAAACTTTCTAGTGCGCATGTGTCGAGCGCCTGTGTTTGCGCACACTATCAGATCGACTGTACTGTAAAAGGCTACACATTTGGCTGTATGCAAATGCTAAGCATTCGCATCCAAACTTAACGTGAAGATTATCAGTTAATAATGACATGAATGACAGCTTGTTTGTCACATAAAGCTATTATATGAATTCAGAGGACTAGGAATGTAGTGCATGAGTCTTATGGACTGATGTTATGGTGCTTTTGCCTCCTTTTTGAAGCTTGAAAGCTCCAGTTGCTGTTTTTTGAAATTACATAGAAAAGAACATGGAAATCAATTTTCACGTTTTCTCTTTTTCTGTATTTCACAAAAGAAAAAAAGTCATAGAGTTGAGTGAATTATGAATTCATTTTATTTTTTGGGTTACTGTCGCTTTAATACAAATTCTTTCTTGAATCTGCTGAAATTTAATCACCTACAATATTTATCCTTAAACTGTGTTTTTGTTTTTTAAGAAATTGAGCTGATCTGCTTTTCACACTGGTTCTTTCTTACTCATTTCTTCCCAGTCAGTTGTAATGTGTTGCCTATTAGCAGCAGTGTAGATTTCAGTGAGCAAATGTTGCAAATGATATTAAACCAGATAGTTTTTATGTTATAAACATCACTCTAGCACACAGAAGGACTGGATTGAGATTGAAATCTATATTTTTAACCCATTGTTCACACAGAGAGGTCTGAGTGAGTTATTATAGGAGGAGGCTAGCAACAGTTGACCAAATATGGCAGAAAATGCCTTCAGAGAGGCCGACACGGTTTTATAATATGCTCAATATTCCGGTAATCCTCAAATTACAATATCAAGTGCAAATAGTCAGTTCTAACCTGTTTTCCCAGTATTATGATGATATAGATATCCCACTATAAAGCGATTTGTCTGGTGTTTCTCTTCATCCAGGGATGAATGCTGCTGTCCGGGCTGTTGTCCGTATGGGAATCTACGTAGGAGCCAAAGTCTATTTCGTTCATGAGGTCTGTCTCAAGTTCATTCATACAGAATTCAGATGATACTAGAAGACTGGTATGTCTTTACAAGCTGTATACATTTATATTGATGTGTAAACATTAATAAGACAAACTGGTGTGTATGTCAGTGCTGTATAACATACGAGTCTAATGGCTCTCAATGTTGCCGTTCACCCTTTCCAAATGGCCAACCATTTATTGCCAATATAAAAATGTTACTACTCAAGACGTATTATGAATACACACAGCCTTTTTAGTTAAATAAGTCATGGATTATAAATAATATTAATCTACTTAGAGTTATTGGCATAGCAGAACTGTTTTGAATTGAAGGCTCATATATCTGGCCTCATATAAACATGATTTTTCCATCAGCATCACATGGCATGTAAGTCCCGAGATGTCTGGCTGTGATAGGCCAAATATCTTCGCCCACTGTGCTCTTATGCAACGGCTTAAGTGAAGAAACCCACACATCCATTTTCTCCTGATTCCACCCTCATTCTTAAAGGTGAAACGTGTCATTTGGTAAATTGTTTGCTAAGGCAAGCATTTGCAAGTGCTACTAATGATGCAGAAATGACACACGTCACCTTTAATATCGAGATCGTGCCATGTAGAGACATTTTGTAAACACAGTCTTTGCCAAGCCAGAGCATTGCCTGCCAATCTCAGTAAGCTGGTTCATATGATTACCTGGAGAATTGTATTCATTTCTGGTGACTAAGAGGTCACTGAAGGATAGGAGGAGGAGGGATTTTAACTGTGTGTTTGTGTGTCTCTTACAGGGTTATCAGGGTATGGTGGATGGAGGCGACAACATCAAGGAGGCGTCATGGGAAAGCGTGTCCAGCATGCTGCAAGTGGTGAGTGTGATGAGATTCATACGGCTCCTCAAAGCACATACCTCTGCTAGTACTGTCACAAGGTTACCAGTTAATATTCATGGTCCCCACGAGTTTGATAAAATTTAAGGCCATATAAAAGTCTCAAATATCTTAAATGATTTAAGAAAAGTCTTAATTATGATTTCAAGAGGTATGTGGGGATAGGACAACAGGAATCACAATACAACTTAACGTGATTGTTAATAAACTTAAATGTTAAATGTTAGCGATGCATGATTAAAAGTAAAAATGCAGCGCTGTTGCACATTCTACAGGCTGTCGGTTTCAGAGCAGCTCGCAATGAATACCATGTATTTATGCCAAGCGATTGCTTATGATCAACTCTTGATGAATTATGACAGTGTTTACCTCATGGTGTTTATATCATAGATGCAAACTTTTCGCCTCATTCTAATAAACTTCGTTCCTTTGTAAACGGGTTACCAGCGCCACCTACCGTCGAGAGTGGATTTACATTTTCATTCAGCCCGTCTGCTGTTTTAGTTCAGACCAACGTGAAAATCAACCCATATTTTTTATGCAGACATCGAAAAAAAGTTAATGTGCATAAACAAGGTATACATAAAATATAGAATCACATATATAATCATATATTTTTAAATGAATATACATATAGTCATTTCAACCATGAAAACTCTCGAAATAGTTTTAGCATGTTTTTGATTATGGCAATGTTAATATATTTGGTCTTGTTGGACTAGATCTGCTATGCTGCTGCTGCTGATTATTGCTGCTGTATGTATGGACTTGCAACTGCTAATAGATACACCGACATGCTGCTGTGAGCATGTAAGATAAGCTGCTGCTGCTGCATAAATAGGCATACATAAATCCCATAGCAGATCTAGGCAGGTAGAGCTGGGGGAGGTGGAGGGTTTCAGAGGAACTCTGATAGCGTGCCGCAGGACTAGTTTACAGAGTTAAAGACAGAGTTTAAAGACTGGAATGTGAGGTTTATCATTTTATAAAAGTTTTTGGCTTTGTCAAAACTAGTATTATTTTAATTTGCATTGTTAAAATCATCATAATTACAGTCATTTTACGGTTTAGGATGTTAACATAGACATTGCCCTACCTTACCCATATGTTATTAATTTTATAAGTTCTAAAGTCTTAAAAACCTTAAATTTGTTTTTAAAACCCAGCAGAGACCCTGCAATCATGACCACCCGTGATCTCACAAGGAGAAATTGATGCATTTAAATGTCACAGGGTGCTCTGACCATTCAGCAAACACCAAATAATGGGCCAATACCTTTTCAATCGCATGTTTACAGTGGTTAAGATTTTGTGTGATTGTGTTTCAGGGCGGCACTGTTATCGGCAGCGCACGATGCAAAGATTTTCGCTCGCGCGAGGGTCGTCTGAAGGCAGCTCATAACCTGGTGCAGAGGGGCATCACCAACCTGTGCGTGATTGGAGGAGACGGCAGCTTGACCGGGGCCAATCTCTTCAGAGAGGAGTGGAGCGGCCTGCTGGCAGAGCTGGTCCAGCAAGGTATGACCTGCAGACGACACAATAGTAAAAAAAAACAAACAAATAAAAAAATAGTTTATTTAGGATGTTGTTTGTTTTACATACAAATTTACATACAAAGCATTTTAGCATTTTAAAACCTTTACTTGAATTGATATGAGTTTTGAAAATATCAGTCAAGAACTTTTTATGATTTCAATTAGGCTTAAATTAGCCAAAAAATAAAGATCAAACAGAGCAGATAGAGATCTGACAGAGAATTTGATCTTAAAAGCTTTTACATTGCAGTTTGTTGCTGTTTTTTTATTTATTTTTTTATTGTAGGTCTGATTGACGAGGAAGCGTCTCAGAAATACTCTGCTCTTCACATTGTTGGCATGGTGGGCTCTATTGACAATGACTTCTGTGGCACCGACATGACAATAGGAACAGACTCAGCCCTTCACAGAATCATCGAGGTGGTGGATGCGATCATGACTACAGCTCAGAGGTACTTCAACAGTCCATAACAAAGCAGAATAAAAAGTTACCAGATGTACCAGGTGTTTCTTGTGAAATAATATGCCTATTTTTGAATGATTCCCATTTATTGGCTAATCATTTTTTTTTTTTTTTTTTTTTTTTTTTGTGGCTTACAGTCACCAGAGGACATTCGTGCTGGAGGTGATGGGCAGGCATTGTGGGTAAGATTATTTCATATTATTACCAGCTATTTTGGCCAAAAACATATTAATGGCATGGCCAAATCAAGACTGTATTCTATATATTGTATCTGTATGCGCTTGTATTTGAAGCTATCTGGCATTGGTGAGTGCCCTGGCATGTGGGGCTGACTGGGTGTTGATTCCTGAAATGCCCCCTGAGGATGGCTGGGAAGAGAAAATGTGTGAAAAACTCTCTGCGGTAAAACAAAAATACATCACTTCTCAGTAAATCTACATGCAGCACACACTTGATATACTTCTTATGTTATAAGTGCTCACATTTTCATTCAGATCAATTCTTACTAGTTTTTTTACCTGGAAAATTGTCAAAACCATTAAAGTATGCTTGTGGTTGTACACAGTGTTGGGGAAGTGACTCTAAAATGGTAGCTTATTAAGTAACTTATGATAAAGTAGAAAGTTAATTAAAATTTATTGCTTTCCATCACTACTTAGAGACGTAGCTTGCTCAGTTAAGTAAACAGACACACTACTAAAAAAATAATAATTTAACAGCATCACTACTCATCAACATTGGTTATACAGTACATACACATTTACAGATTAAATAAGGTAATTATCCCAGAGTCATCTGTGTAAAATTAATCATTTTTCCACTAGCCCCAAAATGTATTGTTTATTTGAGCATATTCTTTTTGTAACATGCCTATGTTTTTGTGGAACAAATGTGTTCACCGCACCAGACTCGATCCAGAGGTTCAAGGTTGAACATAATCATAGTTGCTGAAGGAGCCATTGACAGACATGGAAAAGCTATTACTTCTAGTATAGTCAAGGATGTGAGTACTGAATGTTTTCAAAGGGAGAGAGCAAAAATCTGGAATCCTCTAGAACTGGAGTTGCCCATCTCTAATAAAACTCAAAAAAAGATGCAAAGATTTGCTGCAAAAACATGCTACAAATTCTACTACATGCCACACTGTGTACAAGGGATTTCACACTGACAGCAATTTGAGTAAAGCAGTTGAAAAAGCAGTCCACTAGTCTTGCTGGCCTTGACCCAAAGTACAGTGACTTGGAACTTTGACCAAAGGTACAGCAACTTGCCAATCAACAGTATATTAACTTTAAGATCTTGACCAACAACATAGCCCTGTGAAGCTCTGTCGACCAACCGCTATAAAGCAAGTGTGGCCAACGCTGGACCTGGAGAGCCACAGTCCTTCAGAGTTTTGTTCCAACCTTGATAAAATCTCACCTGCCTGTAGCTTTCTAGTAATCCTTAAGACCTTGGTTAGCTTGTTCAGGTGTGTTTGATTAGGGTTGGAGCAAAACTCTGCAGGACTGTGGCTCTCCAGGACTGACGTTGGCCATCCCTGGTATAGAGACTTCTAAACCTTGACCAACAAAAAGTATATTATTTTTTTCAAACCAAAAAAATAAAAAAATAGTAACTTTAAGGCCTTGACCAACAACACAGACACTTGGAGATATCGAACAACAATATAGCTACTTGTAGACATTGACCAAAAGTACAGCAACTTGGTGACCTCGACTAACATATGGACAGCCACTTGGAGATCTCGACCAACAGTACAACAACAGTACAGCAACTTTTCGATCAACAGTATAGCTACTTTTTTCTCAATCAACAGTATAGTGACTTTAAGACCTTGACCAACAGCACAGCCACTTTGGGACATCAGACAGCAATATAGCGAATTGTAGACATTGACCAACTGTACTGCAACTTGCCGACCATCCTTATAGTTACTTAAAGACCTTGAACAAGAGTGCAGCCACTTGGTGTCCTCGACCAACAGTGCAGGGGATTGGCGACCTCAACCAAAAGTACAGCAACTTGGTGAACAATTCCAGACCTTGACCAACAACACAGTCATGTGAGGACCTCGAACAAAAGTATAGCAACTTGGAAACCTTGACCAACAATATACAGACAATGACTTGATGACCTCAATCCACAGTACAGCAACTTGCAAACCAACAGTATATTGACTTTAAGACCTTGATCAACATCATAGCCATTTGAGGACTTCGAACAACAGTATAGCAAATTGTAGACATTGACCAACAGTACAGCAACTTGCTGACCAACCATAGAGTGACTTAAATACCTTGAACAACAGTACAGCCACATAGAGACCTTGACCAACAGTACAGGGCATCGGCGACCTCAATCAAAATTACAGCAACTTGGCGAACAATTCCAGACCTTGACCAACAACAAAGCCACTTGGGGACCTTGAACAAAGGTACGTCAAATTGGAAACCTCGGCCAACAGCATACAGTCAGTGACTTGACAACCTTAACCAAAAGTATAGCGACTTGGTGAACATGATCAACAGTACAGCCACTTGGAGTCCTCGACCAACAGTTCAGGGTATTGGCGACCTCAACCAAATGTACAAGCAACTTGGCGAACAATTCCAGACCTTGCCCAACAACAAAGCCACTCGGGGACCTCGAACAAAGGTACATCAAATTGGAAACCTCGGCCAACAGCATACAGTCAGTGACTTGGCAACCTTAACCAAAAGTATAGCAACTTGCTGACCATGATCAACAGTACAGCTACTTGGAGTCCTTGACCAACAGTTCAGGGCATTGGTGACCTCAACCAAAAGTATAGCAACTTGGCGAACAATTCCAGACCTTGATCAACAACACAGTCACGAGGGTGCCTCGAACAAAAGTATAGGAACTTGGAAACCTCGACCGACAGTATATGGACAATGACTTGGTGACCTCAGTCCACAGTACAGCAACTTGCTGACCAACAGTATATTGACTTTAAGACTTTGACAAACAGCATAGCAATTTGAGGACCTCGGACAACAGTATAGCGTATTGTAGACATTGACCAACAGTACAGCAACTTGCCGACCAACCATAGAGTGACTTAAAGACCTTGAACAACAGTACAGCCACTTGGAGTCCTTGACCAACAGTACAGGGCATTGGCGACCTCAACCAAATGTACAGCAACTTGGTGAACAATTCCAGTCCTTGACCAACAACAAAGCCACTTGGGGACCTCGAACAAAGGTACATCAAATTGGAAACCTTGGCCAACAGTATACGGACAGTGACCAAAAGTATATCGACTTGGTGATCAACATGTACATGATCAACAGTACAGCAGCTTCTTGACCAACAGTACAACAACTTTGGGGCATTGAACAACAATATAGCAACTTGTAGACATTGAACAACAGTACAACAACTTGCCGGCCAACCATATAGTGACTTAAAGACCTTGAAGAGCAGTACAACCATTTGGAGTCCTCGACCAAAATTACAGTGACTTGGCGAACAATTGAATTGCTGTCAGAGAGAATTCACCTTAACTGGGTTGTGTGGTGTAGTGGTTAAAAATTTGGGTAGGTAATCTTGCAAAGAGCAAGCCACTGTCATTACTTTGCCTTTGAGCAAAAGTTGCTTCATTAGGAATGGTGTTCCAGTAAGTGGCAGTTTCCTTCATGGGCCAGTTCTGCAGCCTGAATTCCAGCTTTTTGAATCTCTCGCTTTGTTTTTGTCCTCAGTTTGTGACGTGTCTCTTACCCTCATAGAAACGGGCAGGAATGAAAAGGCTGAATATCATAATAGTAGCTGAAGGTGCGATTGATCGTAACAACCAGCCCATTACCTCAGAACATGTAAAGAATGTAAGTACATGAGGTATATAGAGATCCAGCTCCTGCATTGATCCCTGACCTCTTTGAGCTCTGTGTGTCCTCCCTCTCTGGCTTTGTCATGTGTGGTTTGCTTAAACACACCAACACTCTTTTCTGGTAAGGCACTTGTGGTCACCTCTGAACATAACCAGCTATGGCTATCCTCTACTTACTGTATATCTCAACTACTGCACGGCATCAGTGCATACTTGTTTTGAATGCTACCTGAAGCAGGAGCATGCACATTTCCAGTGCTTTACAGTTCAGTCTTATCTGTTCTTTTTTAGAATACTTTGTGTTACAAGAAACATTAGGTAAGCGTCACTATAAGTATTGCTCATACTTTATTTTTTAAAAACCTCTAACCCAAAATTTTAAACTTCATTGCACATCTTTATACTACTTTTTTTGTGCAACTGACATGAATGATACAAAAAATAAATAACTTCAACTTTCCAAAATATCATAGAGGGGGTAATGTACTATACATGTGTGGGAACCCAAGCCTTATCCTGGTACAAAATATCATAGAAATATGGTAAATTTGCAGGATTTTCTTTCAGACAGTCAATGTAAAAGTCGAGGTTTAGTCATGCTTGTGGAAACATTTATGTTTTCTTTGTTCAGACTATTCAGAGTGAAAGGAAGTACATTTCCTCACCTGAAAAAGGTCCTGCAGGAGTTATTTACAATGTTTAGCACAGTCTCTAAAACTAACCACTAAAAAATGGGCTCTTATTTACTGACTAGCATGCTAAATGCTAAAATGCTAAATTTCTTAATCTCTGCATGTGTGTTGCAGCTTTTTTGTGAATCTTTCTGCTAAATGCATGCAGTATTATCATTGGTTTGTGTCTTCTGTGCTTGTACTAAGGATTATAATTAAATAACTTTATATTGTATAAAACTTAAATTCAGCAAAACATAAAGGAATAGTTCACCCAAAAATGTAATTTCTGGCATAATTTACTCATTAACGTCTCATGTGACATTCTTTTTTCAGTAGAATGCCAAAGGAGATGTTATATGTTAACGCAGCTCTCTTAAAGGGATAGTTCACCCAAAAATGACAATTCTGTCATAATTTATTCACTCTCAAGTTGTTCCAAACCTGTATGAATTTCTTTCTTCTGCTGAACACAAAAGAAGATCATTTGAAGAATGTCAGTAACCAAAAAGTTGATGGGCCCCGATTGACTTCTATAGTATTTTTTTTTTTCCATACTATGGAAGTCAATGGGGCCCATCAACTGTTTTGGTATATATTGTGTTCAGCAGAAGAAAGAAATTCACACAGGTTTGGAAAAACTTGAGTAAATGATGACAGAATTTACATTTTTGGGTGAACTGTCCCTTTAAATACAATGCAAGTGGATGGTGACCAGGGGCCGTCTAACTTTTCTTTTTTTTTCTTTTTTTTAAAGCATCATAAAATTGGTCGATATGACTATATTCTAAACCATACAATAGCTTTGTGTTGGGAACAGACCAAAATTTAAGTTAAAATCTTTTTTTATTGTTTTTTGAATGGTGTGGTCACAGTTGACTTGATTGTATGGAAAAGAGCAGCTTTAACATTGATGCTATGAATAAATGGCATATTTTCAGTTTTGGGTTAATATTCATATTTTACTGTGAGATTAATAAACATATAAAGACATTTTGTTCTTAAAAATCAAAATGATCATAGACATTTGCTTTATTTGGAATTAAATGTTATCGTGCATGATGGACAAGAAATTTTGTTGACAAAATATGACCTAAAACCTCTAAATTCCCTTGATTCCTATAATTCAGGTCTAAATCTTCTTTATTACTCCCGCAGCTGGTGGTTCAGCGTCTGGGCTTCGACACGCGTGTGACCATCCTGGGCCACGTCCAGAGAGGAGGGACCCCCTCAGCATTTGACAGGATTCTGGTGAGAAAGTCTTTGGGATAAAAACAGGAGGGTTAGGGAGGGCTTACATTTAAGTACATAAACAGATTTGATGTCCACACGCTGCACGTGCTCTGGGGAATTGAGAAAAGGATTATGCCGGAACAGAAAGACAAGGTTTTTCCTAAGTGGTCCATTTATTTTCAACATTATGTTTATGTACATCTTCTGTGGCACGCTGTCGATTAACAAACAACACTTACAGTTGCTGGGAAAAGCATATTAACCCTTGGTCCTTGAATAAGCAACAACAAACACAGTCTGCTTAAACAAATAACACACAAACAATATTCCCTCTTGAATATCTTTATTGAACACATCGTGTAAGCATTCTCAGTGCAGGGTGGGAAGAGTATGTAAACCCCTAGGTGATTTAAAATGGCATTTTCTGTTTACATGAAATATGAAACTATTTCTATGCATAAAGTGAAGATTACATTAGAGCAGGCTAAAGCACTACAGATTGCAATGCTTTTTTGTGTTTGTTGTCAGGCCAGTCGAATGGGTGTGGAGGCGGTTCTGGCGCTGCTTGAGACCACTGCAAACACGCCAGCCTGCGTGGTGTCTCTGTGTGGGAACCAGTCTGTGCGGCTACCCCTCATGGAGTGTGTGCAGATGGTAAGGCTTGGACAGATGCCACGTCGGGTTTAGTGCTGTGATAATAAAGATCCACACTCACGCAGTTCAGCAGAGGAATGAGAACATAGCATTACTGCCGCACTCATGAATCATTCCGGCATTTGCATCCCTATGAGCTGAATTTAATTGCATTTATTTACATTTAAATATTTAATAACATTTAATTAAATAAAAAATATGCCTGGACAGGATGATTTACATTACTTCATTACAGTAACCAAAATTAGATTTTTTTTTTCTCAACCCAACAAATCGTATGTCATAAAATCATTATAATGGAAGTGCTTTTGTTTGTCTTGTAGACTCAGCAGGTGCAGAAGGCCATGGATGAGAAAAGATTTGAAGAGGCCGTACGGCTACGTGGCAGGTGATTTTGCTACATTTTGTTTGTATCTTGTAGTGTTGCTAACTACTTTTAGTAGCTTGATTGTAGTTTGACTATGAGTGGCATGTAGACTACTATTCTAAAGTTTGGAGTCGGTAAGATTTTGAGGTTGAAATCCCACGAGAATTGCCACCACCTTTGATAGTCAGTGTCACGTGATCCTTCAGAAATCATTCTAATATGTTGATTTGGTGCTCGAGAAATTTCTTATTATTATTAATGTTGAAAACAGTTGCTGCATAAAATTTTTATGGAAACTGATACATTTTTTTTCAGGATTCTTTGATGAACAGAAAGCTCAAACAATTTAAAAGTCTTTAAGGTCCTTTCACACTGAGTCCGAAACTCTCAACCGAAAAAATCAATACAACCTCACGTTGTGTCATCATGTTTACACACTTCCTCCTAAACTTTCGTCCATCATAATAAAAATGCGGATGAGGTTCAATTTTCTTCATCTTTTGCATTCGTAGCAAGCATTTTGAGAGATGTTTTGACAATTCAGAGCCACCGTACAAGCGGACACCAAAATCCAGAATGGCGTCTGACAAGTTGATCCACTTCGTCTCGCAGCACAAAGCACTGTATGAAAAAGTATTGCTAACAAAGCATCAAACTGAGCCACGCATCCTGAAGAATAACTCGGGATAATCCCGATAACCCCTCTCTACGCAATCTCAGGATTGGATGGACCCAATATTTCCTCTTTCTTTTTCTCTTTTTAAGAAGAGAAAGGACAACAAAATCATCCTAACTGCTTGAAGACTTCATTTTGTATTGTTTTGCAAATTTTTTCACAATGGATTAACAATGGATTAATTAATACGCATCGGACTCAGTGTGCAAGGTTTTTAGGATGACGAATACGAAAAAACGTGTATGAAAATTTCGGACAAGGACCAGTACTCTTACTTTTTATCAATTTAATGTATCCAAACATTTTGAACAATAGTGTATGTTGTATGTATTTTAATCATAACTACAAATATAACACTTTAGGGATGCATAATATTTCAGCGGCCATAATGGTATCAAGCCAATATATGTTAATTTTTAATGTTATGGTTATCGGCCCAATAAGAAAATTAGGTCTAATTATTAAAGTGTGAGAGTTTTTTGCCTTGAAAAACAGGAGATTGGCATTACAATTTGCCATAGGAATGTAAAATTAATTTAAGGAAATTAATTAGTTAAAATTAATTAGTTAAGGAAACTTTAACTGGTTCAAAGTTGTCTACATTTAGTAAATATTCATTGAAAATATTCCTTACAGTTTCCTTGTTTTCTGCAGTTAAGGGTTAAAAACAAACAACAACAACAACAAAAACAGTTGCTCTCTGTATTTGTTTGCCTTTTGTTTTTGTAATCATACTTAGAAAAATGTATATCAAAATTTAGATTTATATCTATATATCACCAATATATCGGTTATCAGCTTCCAAATATAAAGAATTATTGGCATCTGCCAAAATATCCATATCGGTGCATCCCAATATCAGTTTATATGTTATTAAATATAAGAATAACACTTACAGTCAAACCAAAATTTATTCAGACATCTTGAACATTTCATTCATTAATACAGTTTATTCACTTTAGTTTAAAAAAAAAAATGATAATAAAAGATCTCAGAGTTAAATTGTGTCAGAAAAAAATAATCTTAATTATGTCAGATAACACTTAAGCAAAACATGGTCAGGTCAAAGTGTCTGAATAATTTTTGGTTCCAAATTTTTATCAGTTTTACTGGTAGTCCACTGTATGAAGAATTTTTGGATATATGTCACATTTTACTTTATTTTTTCTATCCTCGCTTACATAAATGAACTATAGTGTCCTGCACCCACTAGTAAAAATATATCAAAAATGTCTGTATAATTTTTGGTTTGACTGTATATGTTTGTGTGTTAATGCAGGAGCTTTGAAAACAACCTGAAGACTTACAAACTGCTGGCTCACCGCAAACCAGAGTCTGAACTTCCTCACGTAAGTGTTGCACCCTGAGAGGGACGCGGTGTTTGTTTTAGCCTGGTGATCTTTTGCTCCATCTCAAACACCTCTGTTGACTGACATCAGCATGCTGTTGGACCAGACTTTGTTATTCACAACCCTCAGTACATGCTGTGAGACAGAATTCCACCCCTAGCAGATGTTTCCAGAGGAAACCAAGATTAATTAGTCCTGTCACACATCCTGTGTGAATATTTCTGCTTGTGGATAGTTATTTTTAACTCCATTCTCCAGCTATTATTATCTCAATGTCACGATATCCTTAAAGGGACCACTTTTTGTAGTGATTGGGATTACAGTTTTCACATAGTTAATGATAAGATTCATATTAAAGGAAGCAAGTAATATTTAGAGACCAGAATATCATAGAGTTTTTGGAATGGACTCTTTTGACTTTGGGCAATTTTCCAGAACACCCTAGGAACTACATAGCAATGCCTTGACAGCCATACATAACACATTAGCATCATGGCGGCAAAAACAATCTGACAATTTCCCACCAACAGGCTATTTTTGCTACTGTACCTTTAGGGCGTTTTTAGGCGGATTACCTCTTTTGTGATTGGTTACCCTTCACACCACTTCCCACTGTTGTTAATAAGTTGCTGAACTTCAAATATTCATTGATGTGTAAACATGGTTAATTAGCTGCTGACATACAGTACTCATGGTTGTGATGCCAATAACGTTTTTTTTTTTTTTGTGGTAAATACAAGCAGTTTCTGCAGCTTAGATTTAAAAATAGTCTGTGTGGAGCATAACATAATTAAATAAAATAATTGTAAATAATTGAAATAAGGAAATCCCATAATTCCAGACATTTCAATAACTGATTATTCTTCAAGGTTTACACTTTTTATTACCAATGAATTAGCATGAATTTCTATTTTTTTTTTTTTTTTTTTTTTCAATTTCTCAACAATTTCTTCCCAGTGAAATATGTTTGAGCTTGACATAACTAGAAAAAATAAAGGTTCTTTATTGGCATCAATAGTTCCATGAAAAACATTGGATTTTGATCCTGGCTTCATCCGATTTTCCAATTTCTATTTTAGAATGTTATGCAAACTAGTGCATATTTAAATAGATAATGCCTCATTTGCATATTTAATCATAACATTAAAAAACAAACAAAAAAACACTTAATACGTGTGGTGTCTTGCCTTAAAATAATAATAATAAAAAAAATGATTGGCAGCTTACATCTTGATTTTTAGCTGTTTTAGCTTACTTTAAAGATTGTTTTGTCTTACTTTAATTCATTTGAATTGGGAGTTTGCTGAGGTCCCCTAGTGAGTCCCGACCTCTGCTTGAGATGCATAGTATGTTTTCTGTTTCTTTTCTAAAAGCCTTGAGTAGACCAGAGAACAGGAGTCTTGAATGGAAAAAGCTGCTGCATCACAGTCAGAAAAGTCAAAGGGCTGCTTATCCAGAAGTGTTTAGTCAATAATCATTCTCTGTTGCTCTGGGCTATGTGTCAAGTTAACGAAAATTACCCTGTGCCTATTGGAATGGAAAACAGATTGATGAATGCCAACGGCTGGTTGGAAACATTGTTAAATTCTTAATAGGCATTGAGTGGTAAAAGCAAAAACATGATGATGATCAAGAAGTACCAGGCCTCAAATATATAGACATTTCTGCTAGTTATATAAATGAATACTGACATTTTAGTTTACTCTTCACATCAGACCACGTATATATCCAGCAGGACGCTTGCTGTATTTATTATAGACAACTGAACATAAGTCAATACTATAGCTGAAGCCTCATACTTGCAAATGTTCGAGAAATGACCTAAATGTAATTTACTGACATATTTGTCAGCGTAATAAGAGATGTTATGTCTTCATCCCCCATTCAGAGCAATTTTAACGTGGCTGTGTTGAACGTGGGCGCCCCCGCAGCAGGGCATGAACGCTGCCGTGCGCTCTGCTGTCAGAGTGGGCATCTCCGAGGGACACAAAATGTTTGCTGTTAATGACGGTTTTGAAGGATTCCATAAGGGACAGGTAAATAACTATTTATTTTACATTCCAATATTTAGGAATCATCCAGTAGGAATGTAAATTCAAGAAACATTCTGGGAGACGTAACACAAGAACCACAAACAAGCTTTACATATGAACAAAATCTTGTCCCACTTCCCCAAGGGGAAACCGTTTATAATGCCAAATCAAAAATGCATATCATATGCATAGTCCTGATTGAACATGTAGATAATAAAATGTAGTAGAGGATAAATAGTAGGATGGAGAATAAAAGACTTCTTCCATATGAGACTTCTTTCAAAAACATTAAAGGATTAGTTCACTTAGGAATTAAAATGTCCTGATAATTTACTCACCCCCGTGTCATCCAAGATGTTTATCTCTTTCTTTCTTCAGTCGAAAAGAAACTCCATCTCATTTTCTCCTCCACCTTCAAAATCGTTCGACATCATTGTTTTACCTTTTTTTTTTTCTTTTTTTGTAAAGGGTATTTGACTTAGTCTTTGCATGTTCACTTTGTAGACACTGGGTCGGTACGTCCGCCTACATCACGCGTGACCTTTCCAACGTGATTACATCATTTATTTATTTATTTATTTATTTATTTTTTGGAAAATGACCGATCATTTCGCTAGATAAGACCCTTATTTCTCGTCTGGGATCATGTAGATCCCTTTGAAGCTGCACTGAAACTGACATTTGGACCTTCAACCCATTGAACCCCAGTGAAGGAAAAAATCCTGGAATGTTTTCCTCAAAAACCTTAGTTTCTTTTCGACTGAAGAAAGAAAGACATAAACATTTTGGATGACATGGGGGTGAGTAAATTATCAGGAAACATTAATTCTGAAGTGAACTAATTCTTTAACAAATGTTACCGAACACAAACGTTTGATGGTAGTGTATATTCATGTTTAATTCATATTTTCACATGCACACAAGTTTTGTTGTGTGCACATTTACCACATATTAACATCAAGTTTCAATTAAAAGCATCCTTTTTTACAGGCCACATATACAAATGTGAACACAAACACTGTCCACATCCAGTTGTGCTAATTGTATTGCTTCAGTAATTGCATTAAGAGCAAGAAGTACTCAACACATTAACACGTTTAACCCAAGTAGGTGTTGCCACCTCTAGCCCTGCACTGCTGCTCTTTGCTCTGACGCAGAACACGACAGGATTAACATAAACCAATTTAACACTGTAGTACTACTCTGTACTGATAGGGGGCGATGTGTAATCCCATTAGCCGTATGCCGAGAGCTGTTGGAGGAATAGAGATAAACACAGAGCAATTAATTACATTACATGGGCTGGGCTCTGGTGAAGATTAAGACATGATCCACTTATTGTCTTGTTGAACAAATGCAAGGAGGATTACAAACTCGGGTAGATTAAGCAGTGCCTCATCAAATCCATATGTGTTATTATCAATAGCTTCAAAATTGATATTCTTTTAACAACTTCTAACGATTTTGAATTCTTATTTTCTGCACAGCCCTGAAACATTGAACTAGTTATTTTTGACTAAGAGATGTCCCATCCATGGCTGATCTCCATTATGATCCCTTAAGCCAGTCTAATCCAATAAACCAGTGAATTTAGAAAGCACATAAGTGGTGATCACATTTAACCCATTTGCATCTCCATTAATGCTACATTAAAAAAAAAAAAAAAAAAATCCTACGGGTACTTTTACACGACAATGACGTACTAAAAAAGGAAAAGTTTTTCCATTGCGTTTTTTTGCATACAGATGATAAAACGATCGCCCGGCCAGTAGTTGGCGATGTCACTTTGTAGTAAAACACTGTGCACCTATAGGGCCCTATTTTAACGATCTAAACACACGGTCTGAAGCGCATGCCGTAGGTGCACTTAAAGCATGTCTGAATCCTCTTTTGCTAGTTTAACGACGGAAAAAAATGGTTGGCGTGCCAGGTGCATGGTCCAAAAGGGTTGTACCTATTCTCTTAATGAGTCATGGGTGTGATTTGGGCGTAACGTGCAGTAAACCAATCAGAGTCTCATCTCCCATTCCCTTTAAAGGTGCGCTTGCACCATGGCGGATTAATGTTTACATGGCGGAATATAGACACCCTCAACCTGACAAGTCAGTTTAAATACATGTGTGTATTGCCACGATTGGTCAAATAATCAGCCAATTTCATTTGTCATTACTGCAAATAGGTAATTCTGATACATGCAATGACTATGGATTATGACATGTACATTATGGCATTTTTTATTTTAACAAAAAAAATACTGCGCCATTGACTTTAGACCAGGTTTCAGTTGGTCAATGGTGCAGTCGTTTTCAGTTGCCTCAAAATAGCAACACGCCAACAATGCACCTGAACACACCTTGTTTTCAGACCAGCACGCCACTGGGCGAACAGATGGGCGCGAGTGTATTTGCTATTTAAACAACATGGTGGTGGACGTGAAAACGACAACTGCGTCAGGCTGAAACTAGCAAAAAACACTTGCGTCGTGCCTGGCGTCACATTGCGCCGGGTGTCTGATAGGGCCCTTAGACTGAACACGTAATACGCATGTGCATACGTAGTTTACACTGAAATGATAACGGTATCGTTTTCAAAAACTTGCACTTTGAAACCTGTTTTCAAGCGTTTGAGTTTTCAGGCCTTCATAACGCTGTTGTCGTGTAAATAAACGACCAAAACACATAAAAAGTTTTCCAGTTTTGAGTTGAAAGTAGTGTGGTGTAAACGACCCCTTAGAGGATAGCTATCGTGGCTGCTCATTCGCATTTTGAAGTTTTAAAGTACCCTTATATGAAATCGTTGGCCCAACACATTTTTGATTCAGTCTGCTCTCTTTTCTCAGATAAAAGAGATCAAATGGGCAGATGTAGGTGGATGGACGGGCCAGGGTGGATCCCTCCTGGGAACTAAACGGTATTTATCCCATATACAAAGTTTATATTGCCTGCCGATTTCAGTAATGCAGCTGATTTTGAATGTAATGTGCTGTGTTGTGCTTAGTGCTTATCTACAATGTTCTCAAATTTGCAGAACGCTTCCTGCAAAGCACATTGAAAAAATTGCAGAACAGATCCGGAAGTATAGCATCAATGCTTTGTTAGTGATCGGAGGATTTGAGGTATGTTTTCCAGCCCGGGCTTTAGTCATTTTGATATTTTATCTTGCATTTAAGTGTGTTGACAGGGTGGCCATTTTAATGAATGATTAAAAAAAGTAATGTGCATTGGTGTTAATATTTATATTGTATAATATATATGTATTTTTACATTTATTTTAAATATTAAATATATATACAAATTTAAATATATATTTTATGTTAAATATTATTAAATTATTAAAAAGAAAAGTAATATTTTTTAAATATTTAAATGTCATATTTATTTTTATTTATGAACTATAATATGACTAAGTTTTGTTAACTTGCCTGCCCTCTCCATCATGTTTTCCTATGTAGCATCACCTAAAGCTTACTCAACTTCCTGTGCTCCTGTTCTTTCCATAATGAACATCCAAAAGCATTCAATAATGAAGTGATAATTACCTTCTTAGCAGGCACCGGTTATCTCCCAGCTGTTGGAATATAACATTCACACAGCTGAGAAGACAAATGATGCCATTAAAGACTGATCAATAACTTTCAATTGCAGAATATCTCCCTTGCTTTTCTAAAGTCATTTCATGCTGCTGAGTTCAGGCTCATCTTCTCTCTTTCTATACAGACATCATCAGGATGTGTGTGTATGTATTTTACACAAGTGTTTCTATTTGAAGTGTGTGTACGGAGTGGATCCTCTGTCTCATGCTCTCCGTCGTGATGGCCATGGCTTTCCACTTGGTTCCTTCCCAATCCTGCCTCGTCTCTCTCTCTCTCTCTCTCTCTCTCTCTCTCTCTCTCTCTCTCTCTCTCTCTCTCTCTCTCATTCCCTTTCTGTCCCCTCATTCCATCCCCATTCCCTGCACCAGTGGAGGTTCACTAAATCCCCGGCTCTGCCCTGCAGGCCTACCTGGGGATCATGGAGTTGTTAGCAGCCCGTGGGACTTATGAGGAGTTGTGTGTGCCAATGGTCATGGTGCCGGCCACCGTCTCCAACAATGTGCCCGGCTCAGACCTCAGCATTGGCGCAGACACGGCTCTGAACGCTATCACTGATGTAAGTGAGGATGGTGGACGCCACCCACCAGCCAATCACATCAGAGGTTCTGTCTTCTCTTTACAAGCCAATCACAGAGGCTCCGCCTTATGTTTACCAGCCAATTAGGCTACCAGCAGCAGTGGTTTCCGTAACCTAAAGGTGCGGTCACATTTACCGCGGTTTAGGCAAATTTTCATGGGCAAAATCTAGTAATTTCAACAGGATCTTGAATTTTGTGTGAGGGCAAAAGGTTCAAGTTGCACAAAGCTGCTTGCTTTGAAAGTGACTTCTGTGTGAGCTGTGCTTCATACATTGCCACACCATTTTTATTTACAAAATTTTGCTGAAATTTTGCTATTGTGACCGCAACTTTAGGCAGTTCCTTTACTGCCAGGTCAGTCAGTTTTTCAACAGGACCGTGTATGAAGGCACCACCTAAGGGAATTGGTTTCATACAGGCATCCAAGACACTATAATGTCATGTCTAATGATCTAAAATAATAAATTCAAGTGAGCTTTAGACAATTTAGTGACTACAGTGCTCATTTGTGAGTATATAGGTTAAAAAAAAATAATAAAATTGGACATTTATAAACTAAAGAAAACATCTATGCTGCCTTCAAAACCACATGAAGGTGTCTTAGTAGACAAGATGTTACAAAATTAACTACTTTAACAAGCATGCAAGCCAAAATCAATCGATCAGCTAGCCAATGACAGTGAAAGAGAATTTTAAGAAAAGAAGGATGAATCTCACAAAGAAATGTCATATTTAAGCTTTATTTTCTTTACGCCAAATATTATTCCTTATCGATTTGGGGGTAAAATATGGCCTGGGCATGTTTTGTGATATTTATCCTGAAGCATTTTTACACTAACCCATTAATGTTTTGGCTGGTAAACGCAAAGGCGAGTCGTTAGCTAACAGGTAAGTGGAGATGACATGATGGCGGCATGTTTTGAGCTCTGCTTTTTTGTGGCTGTCATGTGACTGAGCCTGCGCTGTGCTATGATCACACTGCATTAACTCGTCATAACAAATCACTGACCCCAGCTAATGCTGGCTGAACTGGAGTCTGTCTGCATAGTTTCATGTTAATGGTTTAAATGAACACGAGCCCCACAAAAGCACATGCCACTGCAAACTAACTTTATTCATATAAGAAATAGTTCAGCTAAAAATGATTGGTCATTTATTCACCCTCTTGTTCTTACAAATTCAACTTTATCTTGTCTGTGGAACTGAAATGCAAAGATGTTTTAAAGATATATTGGATGTTTACCTTGTTCTTTTTAATACAAAAAGAAAAAGAAAAAAGAATGGGCCTGGGGAAATCGAGCTCGAAAATTTACAAAAAAGACAAAAGTAATCCTTGTGACTTATGGCTATACACAAGTAAGAATTATATAGTGAATATAATACTTTTGAATTAAGAATCGCCGCACATGACAAGTGCAGGGAAAAATATCATGGCCACATATTAAGAATTAATTCCTTTGACTAGTGTTGGGGAAATTTACTTTTAAAAGTAATGCATTACAATATTGCGCTACTTGCTAAAAAGTAACTTAGTTAAATTTTTGTGGAAAGTGATGCATTATGTTACTTTGGCATTATTTTTTTTCTCACCTGGCTGAGACTCGATCTCTTTATTGCAAGCGTTTAACGCAGTAATGCATTCAACAAAATAGCTTATATGTATAACATACGCCTTCATTTTCTTTTAAAAACAAATATTATTATATTCTGACCACATAGAATATTTCCTGACCCTTAAGGCCCTTTCACACTGAACGCGACGCGAAATCGCGGAAGAACGGACCTTTCACACCGAACGCGTAACGACTGATCATCTTCTGCTAATTCACGCCTGCACGCTAGGTGGCGCTGATCAACAATGCATTTGTCCTCATGTATGTGTCTTGTATATGGCTTTAACATCATCCGCTGCATAATATACAGCGTTAAATTAAGATGAATAAAGTTACTACATTAGAAACATAAACTATCTATAATGCTTGCAAGAATACATCATAAAATATAATTAGAGGTACAATTAGCATCAAGCTACATTTCAAAATTTATATGATTATTAATGTCTTTGCTCAAAAGGCACTTTAAACCATCGTCGAGTTATTGTAATAACTTCTGATATGATCTAAAGTGGGTTTTGATTCGATAATGGGCAGACATGCATTCTTTGTACATTTGGATTGAATGCTAAATCTGCTTAGCATTTGTCATAAACATCCTTTATTGTTATAAAAAAAAAATACCATGAGCTGCATAAAAAACACAGAAAACATACCGTCATAGTCATATGTCTATTTACCTTATTTTATCTGTAGAAAAATGTTTCTCTCAATTTTTGTATACGGAAGAGCAGGAGATGAATACATGATGATTGATGGATCTAAAACGCGCTCTCATAATCATAACACTTGCACACATGGAAGAAAATGGACAGTGATCACATAATTCAGTGGAAAATGAATAGAAATGATATTCTTTATACAGAACATGTGAGAATAAATCTGTTCTCAGATACCAATGATAATCTCCTCCTGGATACTCTTAGTACTCTTAGGATACTCTTAGATTTGGAATATAGTACACAATTCATGTGGTTTGTGTTTTATGGAGGAAATAATAGCAATAACGGCATGAGGGTGAGTAAATGATGACAGAATTTTCAGTTTTGGGTGAACTATCCCTTAAAGGGTTAGTTCACCTAAAAATGAAAATTATCCCATGATTTACTCACCCTCAAGCCATCCTAGGTGTATATGTCTATCTTCCTTCAGATGAAAACAATTGAAGATATATTTAAAAATATCCTGGCTCCTCCAAGCTTTATAATGGTAGTGAAGGGGGAGCCACATTTTGAAGCCAAAAAAAAAGCATCCATCCATAATAAAAGTAATCCATAAAGGCCTTAATAAAGGCCTTCTGAAGCAAAGCGATGGGTTTTTGTAAGAAAAATATCTATATTTAATATTTTATTAACTATAATAACTAGCTTCCGGCAGACACCCGTACGCATTGATTTGCGGCGGAAGAGTAACCTCTGACCCGACGCATGATGTATTGTCGAAAGCGGAAGCGCAGAGGATAGAGCAAAACAAAACACCGGTCATGAATTAAAAGTCTAAAACGATATTTTTTAAAGAAAAATGTTGGAGGATTTCAATATATGAGAAGAAGAGCTTGCGTTTGTTGCTCAGCCCTATTTGTTTGAACCACAAGAGGCGTCAAAGCTTACGATACTCCTACATCCTGCGTCATACATCGCGTCAGGGGTTACTCTTGTGGCGCAAGTCGACTTGCGCAGTATGCGTACGGTCGTCCGCCGGAAGCTAGTTATTTGAATTTAAAAAGTTAATATATGGATATTTTTCTTAAAAAAAAAAAAAAAAAATGCATCGCTTCACTATTAACCCTTATTAACCACTTTATTAGGCCTTTATTAACCCCCCGGAGCCGTATGGATTATTTTTATGATGGATGGATGCCTTTTTTCACTACCATTATAAAGCTTGGTAGAGCCAGGATATTTTTAAATACATCTTCGATTTTGTTTGTCTGAAAGAAGATAGTCATATACACCTAGGATGGCTTGAGGGTGAGTAAATCATGACATAATTTTCATTTTTGGGTGAACTATCCCTTTAAATATACTGATACTTTAGTATATAAATAGATGTAAGAAAGAAGACCAGTCGCAGTTCATTATACAGATGTTGCATTACTGCATTATTACTGTACATTTTGAATGTTGATGTGTGAACTGAATCATCTTGCTGCTGCTACAGTACGCCTGTTAAAAGTGTGCAGAATCCCTGCCTTCTCGCTTCAGTGTCTTGCCACATGACTGCCCTGTGTGTGTGTGAGTGTAAAAGTCGATCCCACCCCATCTGTACCCCCTTCCTTTTCCCTTCGACTCCCAGTCGGAAGCCATGGCGGCCATCACACGGTGGGTGCCCGATCAACAGGGTCCGCTCCTGCACCAGTACTCCCTCTGCTGGTCTAACGTGTGCATTGTCCTGTCCCCTGTGGTCCCCTGCTGTGTTGTGCTGACCTGCCAAAGGCATTAGAGTGTCTGCTGCAGCTGAATGAGGCTCGGGCCCACTATGAGGAGTTTTGCATCCCGCTCTGTATGCTGCCTGCAACCATTAGTAACAATGTGCCCGGCACTGACCTTAGTATCGGGGCTGATACAGGCCCTCAATGCGATTGTGGAGGTAAGAGGGAAAAAAAAAACTCCTTCCTTTCTGCAAAGGGGCCATTCTTAGGAAACAACATCACTACAACCCTGTCACATTACTTTTGGAATTTGTATACAATTTATTTTACATTACACAATAAACAAGACTAAAATATATCAACTAGTGTAACTGATTTAATTACAGCACTAGTAAATGGGAACACACACATTGCACACATGGAGTTTCCTAAGAATGTCTCAGGAAGATACTCAGTTATAGTTCAGTGTAAACAGCAATATTTTTGGAATAACACATTTAATATTATATACAGTTTAGGATGAGGAGTGTTATTGTGTATCATAAATTGTTTTGTCAGTCTGGAAGGTGCTTCATAATGTCATGTACAGTAAGCTCCTAAAAGCCCATTTAGTGTAGTTTATCTTCCAAAAAGATATCTGTAAATGCAAAAGAATTTATCTTGGCTTAGATTTACATGAGAAGTAAATATTCTATGAATACAAACTGGATTTTTGTTCATAATAGTTACTAAGAAAAGACATGTTAAGTTATATTTTTTGAAAAGTTGTTCTTGTTGCATTGCATGCCATCTGGCATGACTGTGATTCAGCAAGAATTGAAATGACTAAATGTGCATGTGTTTGTCAGACATGTGACCGTATCAAGCAGTCTGCCAGTGGTACGAAGCACCGTGTGTTCATCATCGAGACGATGGGGGGCTACTGTGGCTATCTGGCCAGTGTTGGTGGTCTAGCGGCTGGAGCTGATGCTGCGTATATCTATGAGGAACCGTTTGACATCAGAGACCTGCAGGTTACTAGCACACGCACACTGTTAAACCGCTAGTGCCCTAGTAATAAAATAAATTATGTAACATGATTCATAGATAATTACACATGTGGTTATATAAACTTTGATTTAGTGCCAAGTTTAGTGCACTTATTAAACAATGAACATTAGTGCCATCTGTTGGTTAAATTAAGGAACTGCTTTTCTCTTTGCTTCAGTCGAATGTAGAGCACTTGACAGAGAAAATGAAGACCAGCATTCAGAGAGGACTAGTCCTGAGGTATCTATCTATCTATCTATCTATCTATCTATCTATCTGTCTATCTGTCTGTCTGTAGTCGCTCGAAAACACTTTACCCAGCAAATTGGGTTGTTTATTTAACCCAGCATAATGGGTTGATTAATTTTTACAATAATACCACCTTTTTTTTATTTTTTTTTATTCATACATGATATGCATGATAATTCCTTTATTTTTGATCACATTTTATAGTATAGCATATTTTATATCGTTTTTAATACATATTGCATACATTTAAGCTTATTTAACAAATATTAGAAATAAAAATTAAACATTTAGAAGTAATTCAAGTGTAATGGACCAGTCTTTGTTGTCCTGTTTCCACCGTAACGGCGCTGGATCTCGTGCCGGAGATCGCTCGCGTTCGGTGGGGGAACTGCTAACTTCAGATCGCTGCCCTGCGTTTCACTCATAGCCGAAAAATGCTGCGACTCCATAACCTGTCCATAAATAATCAGTATACAATTCTGAAAACATATTTTAACATCCTAAGTATTTATATTCTGTATCTTTTTGAAATCATAAAATTTTATGCTAGTCATCAGGCGTTTCCATCATGCGAAAAGACCGACGCGACACTCGTTTAGGTGACTCACATCACGCCCCTGTATGTTGCTTTGCATAAAATTAAATGATATACAGAACAATAATGAATTTTTAGATAAAATAAAATGTGTATTAGTGTATTTTACCAAAGACATGCACCAGTTTGACGGAGCTGCACTGCTCTCTCCTGAAGAGGGCGCAGAAACCCCGCAATAAAAATAACTCAACCCCTGGGTTGTTACGTCTGACCCAGGAGCCGGGTGACACAAACACTACCCAAACACTGGGTTGTTACGTCTCACCCAGGATCTGGGTTACACAAAAACTACCCAAACACTGGAAAAATAACCCCCAAAAAATGACTCAAAAGGCTCAACTCAGGACTTGGGTAGAAAAAATAACCCAAGATTTTTTTTAGTCTGTCTGTCTGTCTCTCTATCTATCTATGTCAGTCTTTCTGTATATCATGCAGCACAGAATCTCTGTCTCTGTATTTGGCTTCATTCCCTCATGTTTCAGCTCAGATGAGAGTATTTTGGGTCAGTGTGATTGAGATGTGGGAGCAGAGCCTCAGGCGTACTGTCAGTCACAACAGCCGTTCCTCACTCAGCCGGTTTGTCTGTGCTTGTGCTCATGCAGGAATGAGAACAGTAATGAAAACTACACCACAGACTTCATCTATCAGCTCTATTCTGAGGAAGGCAGGGGAGTGTTTGACTGCAGGAAGAATGTTCTGGGTCACATGCAGCAGGTACTACACATAAATCATAAATCAAAAAACACAGTGGCCTACAGGCACCATTTAACTCCAGCCGAATGAATCAATATTCTGTAGCAGACATACCGTTTTCTTTTGCCCGCTAATTCAAGTGAACAAGCAAGAGTATTACGATTGGATAACTGCATTTATATAAATATATATACGGTAACACTTTATTTTAGGGTCTTTTAACTAGTTGCTTATTAGCATGCATATTACTAGAATATTGGCTACTTATTAGTACTTATTATGCACATATTAATGCCTTATTCTGCATGACCTTATTCTACATTCTTAATCCTACCCAATACCTAAACTTAACAACTACCTTACTAACTATTAATAAGCAGTAAATTAGGAGTTTATTGAGGGAAAAGTTAGTAGTTAATAGTTTATATGTGTTCCCTATACTAAAGTGTTACCATATATACATATATGCTGTATATATACACACACACAATATTAATTCATTAATATTTATTTTTCACAAGGGTGGTGCTCCTTCTCCATTTGACCGTAACTTTGGGACCAAAATCGCCGCTAAGGCCATGCAGTGGATCACCAAAAAACTGAATGAAAGCTACAGACAAGGTATAAATTACAACAGTTATGCGTTTCATGTGGTAATGAAGCAAATTTTACTGAAGCGGTTTTCACCACTTGACCTTCTCGTTGACCTGTGCTGTTGTACACAAGGCACTCAGTAACTGTCATATTGTTAGTGTAATCATGACTGCACACATAAACCTCTGATGTGACATAGTACTCAACATAGTCCTTGAGCTTAATTGACTTGATTTTGAAATATTACTGTACAGTCACTGCACTTTTTTCAGCTAGTTTTGTGTGTGTGTGTTTTTACTCCTTTTGCTGTACCTGTGGATGAATAAAGATGAAGGTAAACATTTGCATTTTATTCAGTCTGATTTGGTGACCTCAGTGAAAGACTGTCCTTCAGGGTATTGTCATTGTATATATTAACTCTAAAGTAATATACTAGTCTATGTGGAAGTTTGTTTCCACAACAGAATTTAAAAAATATATAAAAAGATAATTGCAACTTTTTATTTTACAATTCTAACTTTTTTGAGTTTATATCTCGTAATTCTCACTTTTTTTCTAAGGGTGCGTTCACACTTGTAGTTCGGTTCGTTTGGTCCGGACCAAAAAAAATAAATCATTAAAAAATAAAATAAACATTTAGTCCTGGTTCCAAAACCAAACCAAAAGACACCGAGCCTAAAGTCATAGGGATACGTTCGCAACATGATTGGTCGGATTTCATGACGTATTGCCTATTTTGAGATGATACTTACCGAACATCCAAAACAATGCTGTGTGCTGAGATAAATGCGCTTGTTTTATGTGCAAAGCCTAAATATGATGGTATTTTGGCCAGCTGGGAACTCGTGAAGAGCTTATAAAATGTGTAAAGGAGTCAAAACATCGGCGGGAATCCCTCCGTCACACACACAAACGGAGATCTGCTGCGTGGCGATGCGCGTCTGATGCCTGTGATGGGCAAACTCGCGACTATGACGAGAAATACCTATGTGCATAAGGATTCTGCACATAGGTTTTTGGTTTGTTTACATGTCTTTGGTCCATGTTGCATTCATATATCATTCGAACTGCACCAGAGTTCGTTTGGAAGCGGACCGAGACACATCTTTTCAGCGGTCTCGTCCACTTGTTTGGTGCACACCAGGGTTCAGATGGCAGCGTTCACACGTTCAAATGAACCACACTAACAGAGCAATCGCACCAGGGTTCGTTTTAATCAAACCAAACATGACAAGTGTGAACACATCCTGATTTGAGAAAAAAATCTAACTTTTTTCCTCACAATTGTGAGATGTAAACTCGCAATTGCGAGAGAAAAAAGTCAATTCTGTCACAATTTTGACTTTTTTTTTTTCCTTCTTGCAAGTGCAAGTTTATATTCCACAATTCTTAGGAAAAAGTCAGAATTGTGAGATATAAAATTACATTTGCAAGAAAAGTCGCAAATGTGAGATAAAATGTTGCAATTACCTTTTCCTTTTTTTATACCGTGGCAGAAACAAGCTTCCATAAGCTTATACTTTTTTTTGTTTGTTTTTTTGTGGATTTCCACTATATTTACATTTATAGATACCTTATTTAATTTAATTTAATTTTATTTTATTGCAAATAGATTTTGTACACTATTGTAAATGTTCGGTCACTATTGTAAATGTTTGAATATAAACCATGCATTTATTTGTTATTTATTGATATAATGCAGTTATTCTCATATGCAAACTGTGACACCATATCAGAATCTTTTTAACTCTTTCCCTACCAGCGTTTTTTTTTTATTTTTTTTTTTGTATATATAAAGTTGCCAATCAGTGCTAGCATTTTTTATAATTTTCACAAAACTTTCACGGCCCTCAGAATATTTTGTTCTATGAAAATCTGAACATGCAGTATATCAAAAGAAAGAACAGAGCCTCTGCTTTTAAACAAAAACACGTTTTTAAACAAGTTTAATTAAAAATGCAACATTTTAAACAAAATGCTGAGAAAATCGCATTTTTGTCAAAGACTACAACGTGTGTAAGCAATACTTCTATCACTTGTTTCTGCTTCTTCTTTACTTGTGTTTTGATCCAGAGATTCTGTACTCTTTCAGAAGATGCGTAACAGCGCCCCCGTATAACAATGTATAACAGTGAAAACATGGATTGCCAGGAAATGGCAGGGAAAGAGTTAACATTTCCTGAAATGCTTAACAGTCTAATGTCAAGACAGTGGCGATTGTGTGAGCGTGTTGAACCTGTGTGTGTGTGTGTTCTGTAGGGAGAGTGTTTGCTAACTCAGAGGACTCGGCCTGTTTGCTGGGCATGCGGCGTCGTGCTATGGTTTTCCAGCCTGTGGTTCAGCTGAAAGATGAGACCGACTTTGTGTATGTACACACCACAGTTCTTACTTAAACAGAATCAAAAATATATTTATTTTTATACTTAATAATATCTAACCCCTCTATTCTGTGTGTGTTCAGTCACAGAATCCCTAAGGAACAGTGGTGGCTGAAGTTACGTCCACTCATGAAGATCTTAGCCAAGTACAAGACCAGCTACGACGTGTCAGACTCTGGACAGCTGGAACACGTGGTCCTCAATCGACCCAAAGAGTCTGAGGCCACGGCTGCCATTTAAACTCATCCAAATAACAGCGGTGTTCAAAGGTCACACTTTAGACGGGCCCGTCTGTCCTGCAAGCGCTGTCGTCAACACTTTTGTTCTCTGGGCCCGCTCCTTTTTGTTTTGTCATTGCTTTGTTTGAAAAATGTCACCTTTTGTTATTTTACAGAAATCAGTGTTAATCGTAGGAGAGTGTGATGTATGGTTTTACTGTTTTATGCCCTCTCACTCCTGTCCCCGCTGTCACCCTGCCATGTCTGCAGTAGTGTTACGCTTCAAAGCACATTTCTCTCTCTCTCTCTCTATCTCAGAAAGAAGCAAAAATTCCACTTTCCAGTGTCAAGCGCTGTATGCGGTGAAGTCCACATTGCTAGAGCACCGTTTGATGTTTGAATGTATTGCATCATCAAAGTGTTAACATTTGCTGGACCAATAAAGACCACAATCACAATGTGTGAAAATCAGTGTCTGCTGTTTGATTATTCACAATACAGTTTTTCTCAATCGCATTGGCTCAATTCTCAAAAACGATAAGTTCAGGTCTCTGGACAATTAGTTTCTTGTTCACATCAGATTTGAATTTCTTATTGATTTAAGCAATTTGCATGTGTTTTGTCACATGTATGCAAAAGAGTTAGTACAATTGTCTACAATAACTAAATGCACATGGCTTGTTGATCAAAACTTATGAGTTGATTCTCAGTGAAACTGTCAAACTCTTTACAACTTCTAAACAGTTTGGCCAGCACAATCACTGCCATTTTTGAACATGCATGAACACCTAAATCCCTGAACTGCAACATGACCAATCGTTTCGCTAGATAAGACCCTTATTCCTCGTCTGGTATCGTTTAAAGCCCTTTGAAGCTGCACTGAAACTGTCATTTTGACCTTCAACCGTTTGGAGAGACCACTGAAGTCCATTATAAGCAGAATAATCCTGGAATGTTTTCATCAAAAACCTTAATTTCTTTTCGACTGAAGAAAGAAAGACATGAACTTGGATGACATGGGGGTGAGTAAATTATCAGGAAAATTTTATTTGAAAGTGGACTAATCCTTTAAACTACGCCAGAGCGCGTACACACTTCACGCACCGGATGCCATGCGCAAGGCAGTTGGACATAGTGGTGTATTAGAGGTAAAAAATGATATAAATACTGTTCGGTTTCACGCACAAACCGATCGTTTCGTGTCTTAGGACGTCAATGTGTCGTCACAAGCCGCAGGGTTTAATTTGGATTTGTCTGTGCTTGTTATAGATTGTGTTCCCATTGACATGCATTATAAGACTGACAGACTGCAACGATTGGAGTTAAAAATCATCATTTGTGTTCTACTGAAGAAACAAAGTCACCTACATCTTGGATACCCTGGGGGTAAGCAGATAAACATCAAATTTTAATTTTTGGGTGAACTATCCCTTTAAGCCCAGAACACACCAAACCGAACTAGTGCCGACGAAAGCAGACACACCAAGCGGGGTTGGCTCACGTCGGCAGCGTCTGAGTCCAAAGTTGCCCTGACAGACCAAACCGACGCTCGACACCCAATGACCAAGTAGCATGTCCTTTCTGTGCCTGCGTAAGAAGAAATGCCTTTACGTACCAGCAGGTGGCAGTAGCTGACCAGCCAATCAAAATGATCAGATGGGCCGACTGACCAACAAGCTCCAACTCCAAATCAACATGTCGAAGTGGCCGAAAAAAAAAGCAGACAAGGACCAACTTCAGCTTGGTGTGTTCCGGGCTTTAGGTTAGGTAAAGAATCCTAAGAAATTGATTTTCCTACCGTGAAAAGTCCATCTTGCGGAGATGGACTAAAATGATCTTCCAAAACTTATTGCCAGATTCTGGAAGATAAATTCTTTAAACAGTGGTACAAGAGGATGTGGTGCTGGTCCTTCAAGAGTCACTCTCAATCTGTCTGTCTATAAAGCCCATAAAAACAATATTCATGTATTTTACAACACTTCAGCTTGTGATTCTTATAAAGTGGGGGTCATTTTTTAGGATTCTTTACCTAACCTATGGGCCCTATCATACACCCGGCACAATGTGGTGCGATGAAAGTGGTTTTTGCTAGTTTCAGCCTGATGCAGTTATGATTTTCATGTCCTGCGCCACGCTGTTTAAACAGCAAATGCATTTGCGCCCATCTGTTCACCCATGGGCATGCTGGTCTGAAAACGAGGTGTGTTCAGGTGCATTGTTGGCGTGTTGCTATTTTGAGGCAACTGAAATATATTATGCCTTTGACCAACTGAAACCTTGTCTAAAGTCAATGGCGCAATATTTTTGTGTTATTTAAAGGGCACGTTAGTAATATGTGCCTATAGGCGGGTACACAACGTGCGTACACTCTGCTTGTTACACACACAGGCTTGTTACACACATTTTGGCACACAAACATGCCAAATATTAACAATAAAAGGATTACGATGTAAAAGATTATCATTGTGTGCATAAAGATAAAAATCCTTTGGTGGAATCTGGCTTGTCCCGTAGATGGTCCTTCTTTTAAGAGGGTCTAGACTGGCATTTAACTCCGCTTGGCATTAATGGCTTCCACTAGCTTCTTAATTGCCAACTCAGCAGCCTTGAGTGTGGCATAATGGATGAAACCACAGCCTTTAGCTTCTCCATTACTGTCACACAGCCCATGCTGCTCAACAGAACTTCCCCAAAGCATGAGAAAGTGTTGTAAAAAGCCAGGTTGTTAACGTCCATTGCAAAGCCCTTAATAATTATGTTACCAGTTCCACTTGTTCTTAAAGTGGAATCATGTTGGGCCCAAATGATGCACATCGGCTTACCCATGAGCTCTGAAAAAATCAGAGTACCTAGGGTGTTTTCCACAATAACAAAAAGCTAAAATTAAGTGACTTGCATTAGACAAAATATCGCCAATATTATCTGTTTTTGCCCTATTTCTCCAATGAAAATAGTTCCAAACAAAGACACAGCAGAATCATTGTGTCTCTGAGCAACACAGTCTGGTGTCTCGTTACTGAATTAATCAGTATTTTTCTAATCTCATAATATAGTGCAATTCTAATTGCAGTGTTAATGCATTCATGTCACCTCTGAGCTGCATTAAACAATGTGTGTAAAAATCAAAGTGCCACTTCAGATGGAGCTTCTGTGCATTTCAATTTCTTAAATAAAATCAGTAAATTCAATAAATTAGAATAAGGCTCTCCTGTAGAAATTTAGCCTATTCATTAAATGTAACAATTTGACATAAAAAGATGACGCATTTAATTAGGTTTGAAAACAAAAATGCCTTATGAAATTGAAATTAAGGGGCAAATATCGCCTCTTAATAGAAATATTAATCACATAAAGTGGTCATGTCTCTTCAGAAAATCTGGACTAATCTGCTCAATTAATTTAGTTTTATGATCTCTTTATGAACTCTTTGAAGCATCAGAGGTAGCCGCGTAGCTGTCAATGCGGGACAGAAATCCCTCAGATTTCATCAAAAATATCTTCTTTTGTGTTCCGAAGATGAACGAAAGTCTTACGGATTTGGAACGACATGAGGGTGAGTAATTAATGACAGTTTCCATTTTTTGGGTGAACTAACCCTTTAACATCGCACATGTTTTCATGTATCGGACCTGAATTCTGCATTGTCATTCACTTTCTTGTTCGCTAGTTTTGTAGTTGAAAAATCAGATTTCATAATGCCATTGAATGCTTTCCTTGCTTTATTCAAGTGAGCAGAGAAAGCGTGCGCAGGAAGTTCACACCCGGCGTGGTTTTGCATTTCGTTCCGTTGTGTCTAGCTGTTTTCAGCGTCTATGAGCAATTTTTTTAGTGTCAAGTTCAAAACATTTCAAAATCCGGCACGCTCTGTTTACCTGCATGTTCGTCTACTATGAAAATAATGTATAGTGTGTGAATATTGAGTCATGAATCATGCAGACGCGGCTTGCTAACTTTTTGGGAAACCAAGTAGTTTAATATATATATATATATATATATATATATATATATATATATATATATATATATATATGTATTAGTATGATGTACAGTTGCAAGAAAAAGTATGTGAACCACTTGCAGAATTTGTGAAAATGTGCAAAATTTTAACTAAATAAGAGAGATCATACAAAATGCATGTTATTTTTTATTTAGTACTGTCCTGAGTAAGATATTTTACATAAAAGATGTTTACATATAATCCATAAGACAAAAAAAAAATAGCTGTATTTATTAAAATGACCCAGTTCAAAAGTTTGTGAACCATTGATTCGTAACACTGTGTGTGGTTACCTGGATGATCTACGGCTGTGTTTATTTGTTTTGTGATGGTTGTTCATGAGTCTCTTGTTTATTCTGAGCAGTTAAACTGAGCTCTGTTCTTCAGAAAAAAATTCTTCAGTTTTCCACCATCTTTTGCATATTTGAACCCTTTACAACAGTGACTGAATGATTTTGAGATTCATCTTTTCACATGGAGGACAACTGAGGGACTCAAACACAACTATTAAAAAAGGTTCAAACATTCACTGATGCTTCAGAAGGAAACACGATGCATTAAGAGTCAGGGGGTGAAAACTTTTGAACAGGATGAAGAGGTCCAAATTTTTCTTATTTCGCTTGAATATATGTATATATTTTTTTTCCATTTAGTACTGCCCTTCGGAAGCAACAGAAGATACTTGCATGTTTCCCAGAAGACAAATTAAATACAATTTACCTTGATCTCAAATTCAAAAAGTTTTCACCCCCCATCTATTAATGCATCATGTTTTTTTCTGGAGCATCAGTGAATGTTTGAACCTTTTTTTAAAGTTGTGTTTGAGTCCCTCAGTTGTCCTCAGTGTGAAAAGACGGATCTCAAAATCATTCAGTCACTGCTGGAAAGGGTTCAAATATGCAAAAAAATGCTGGAAAACTGAAGAATCTGCAGGACCTGGAGATTTTTTCTGAAGAACAGAGCTCAGTTTAACTGCTCAGAACAAACAAGAGACTCATGAACAACCATCACAAAAAAAAAAAAAAAAAAAACGGTCGTAGATCATCCAGGTAACCGCACACAGTGTTAAGAATCAATGGTTCACATACTTATGAATGGGGTTATTTTAATAAATACAGCTATATTTTTGTCTTGTGGATTATATGTAAACATATTCAAAAACATTTTCACAGATTCTGCAAGCGGTTCACATACTTTTTCTTGTAACTGTATTTATCCACACACTGATTAGCAGCGCATTCCTTTCAGCCAATCAGCCAAGTCGCTTACGTCCGAACGTCACGTAATTGAATTAATATTCATGAGTAAAGATAACTTATACAGTAAAGCTTACAGACTCTATGGCTGCGTCCGAAAACTGGAAAATCCTGCCTTCGGAGGACACATTTCAAGGTAGGAAAGCATCAAGGCACGTCCGAATCCAATGTTAGCTTCACTTCCTGTTTCCTGAGATACCTTCATCTGATCGATTTTTGAAGGCAGCATAGATGTATCCTTCGCTGCCTTTGGTATCCCACAATCCTATGCATTCCTTTCGTAACAGTTGAACTAGAAAAATAAAGATGGCGTCCGAAAGTTGCGTTTGCTGGTCAGTTTGTGTGTAAATGTACGTTTTTGACCAACATTTTCTACTTTTGATGTAATTTCTAGCGCGAAATTACTACTGCAGTAATTAAATATGTGTTTAGTTTTCACCAAAGCTCGCGCTATTTTGCTGTAGATCATTAAACGGTTACACTGCCTCAGAAGTCTGTCCGAAATCAGTTTTGTGAGGTGCCTTCATGCACAAACGCTGCTTTACAAGTCATTGCCTGATAAGGCATCAAGGCATCAAGTCAGCTGCCTAGGTTTTTGGTGCAGCCAAAAAATGTGAGGTGCAAGCTCTTAACAGCAATGTGTAAAAACCTAGTTAAAATAAACACACATTTCTGAACACCATTAATGTCTGATTATTATTCCACAAACATGCATATTTGAACATTAAGCTCACTTTTTCATCAGAATGGAATCATACTCATTTCCTCATTTCTCAGAAATGCTATTTCTCCAATGGATGGCAAGGGTGCCGTTGCTCTGAACCCAAAGCTGTCAGGACTGCTTTAATTATCCAGGAGTGAGAAAACATTGATGGTCTGACTTTCAAAAAATCCTCTCTCAAATGCAGGTAACTCTACGCCGCACCGCTCACATGATCTGGTCTGGAAAGCAGACAGTTTGAGTGACAAAATATCCCTCCCAATGCTCTTACTGCTGTTTTTATTAAACTGGAAAAAAAGTTACAATAGATGCTCAGCTGTTAAAAGCACAAACTCTAGCAACTGTTTGTTAACCATCACAAAAGGTCAGCTCAGAGCCGTGTGTCATTGTGATCCGTGGGCCTTTCCCATCATCCATCTGATCCGTCTCTCTCCTCAGCAGCACAGATTCCTCCTTGAGTTCACGTGGAAAGGACATAAGACGCCTTTTCCCTTCCCATTTAAATCTTGAATGACATTTATTGAAATCAGATTAGCAGGCTTGCATTTCCATATCTAAGTGAATTGCACTGAATAGCATGAAAATGTCATGAAGAGTTACACGTTGCGATAGGTCGTGGCTACTGTTGCCTTGGCATTTGAAATGGCGAGTCTGATTGGGTTCACTGGCTGTTCTGTCTTGTTGGCTTGTCCTAATGGCTTGCTTCATTGTTCACTGCTTTTGCTTGATATTTCACTTCTTTGTTCTTCATATTGTGTTTTAGGACAGAGGTCATGAACCCTTCAGCTTAATAAAATGATTGCTTTCTGCTTTTTTTTTTTCCAGTCTGTCACTGATAATGTGCACCTCAAAAGCCTCTTGTTGTCTACTTTGAAATGTCTGAAAGTGTTTAGATGTAGTAGTTGTTCTCAGCCACAGTGGGGCAGTATGGGGTTGCGACTCAATCAGTGAAACCATCATGCAGCTTCTGTGGAATTTTGCCATTATGTTGTCAGATGAATGTTCGGCCAAGAATCTATTTATTTCATTTTGAATTTGTCCATATGCACAAGAATATATTGAGTGATGTGTATGATTTTTAATTGTTATTGCCTCAAATGTAGCAGTTATGAGAAAAGAGGGTTCTTAGGTATAAGAACAAATATAGAATTGCCAAAACTCACAATTCTGACTTTAATTCTTGCTATTCCGAGTTCATAACTCGCAATTCTGACTTTTTTTTCTCAGAATTGTGAGATTACCCTTTTTTATATTCCGTGGCGGAAGCAAGCTTCCATATCAATCTCTTTATCACTCTTTATTCAGTAACTTTGTTTTAAAAAAATGACATTATAGAAAGTTTTCTTACTCTTCCCAGTGGCGTTAAGTCATAGTCAGTATGTTAGATGTGGTCTAGATGTGGAACAATTTTCCTACCCTTCTAAACCACATCTTCCTCAAATACATCTTCCAAAGAAGACGGGGACAAAATGACTTTCACTACTGTTTTATTCAGTCTTAGGATCTGGACTTTTAGGTGTAAAGTACCATACCATGTTGAAATCCCAGTCTGACAACATTTGATCTATCAAATAATATCTGTGTGATGCTAGTATTTCCTCAGAAAAGGTGCAATCTAAACAGAAATGATAAGCATTGATTTATCTGTTTCAAAAGAAGTCTCTTATGTTTACTGAGGCTACATTTATTTGATCCAAAAATACAGTAAAATCAGTAATATTGTAAAATATTATAACAATTTACTGTTTTGTATTTGAATATATATTAAAATGTAATTTATTCCTGTGACGCATCTTTACTCTAGTCTCATGATCCTTCAGAAATCATTATAATATGCTAATCTGCTGCTCAAGAAACATTTCTGATTAAATGTTAAAAACTGTGATACAGAACATAATTTATTTAGAACAGAAATCTTTTGTAACATCATAAATGTCTTTACTAACTCTTTTGATCAGTTTAATGCATCCTTGCTGAAGTAGTTAATTTTCATTTAAAAGTAAATTATTTTAAAATAAATAAATGAATAAAAACAAAAAAATATGGAGATACAAGGTTTCCACTTGACAGTGACAACATGGAGGTGTTTATCTTTAAAGGGGACCTATAATGCCCCTTTTCACAATGTAATATAAGTCTCTGGTGTCCCCAGAATGTGTCAGTGAAGTTTCCGCTCAAAATACCCCACAGATCATTTATTATAGCTTGTCAAATTTGCCCCTATTTGGGTTTGAGCAAAAAAACACCGTTTTTGTGTGTGTCCCTTTAAATGCAAATGAGCTGCTGCTCCCGGCCCCCTTTCCAGAAGAGGGCGGAGCTTTAACAGCTCGCACTTCTGTTGCTCAACAACAACAAAGCTGTTGAATCTCACGCAGCCAAAATGAGGATTGTCAGTAACGGTGTTCATCCTTACATTGATCAAACCGGAGTCGGACACTGATGGAGAGACTCAGGAAGAAGTTACAACTTTTAGAATGAAACTGGACGTTTCTGAATGGTTAGTGGATAAATTTATGTAGTTGCTGTGGAGTTGATTCAACTCATCGACTAGCATGTGCCGTCATGTTAATCTTTTGTGCAAATCCAGCATTGAATTGACCCTCGTTTGTGAAGCAGTTTGGCATAACAGCACTCTACTACAACATCTCTTCCTCTTCTCTAAAGCAGCCCAACATGGCCTCACCCCCTTTGTTGCGTGTTCTCGGGGGCGGGGTTTATGTAAATTTTAGGGTTAGTGATTTCACTAACCTAGGAAGAAGCTCGTTGTAGTCCCTACCAGCCGTTTGTTGTAGTCCTTAAAAGAAAATATCTCCCTTTGCATTGAACTTTGAGCGTCGTAACTTTGCAGATGTTGTTTATGCTCAAACAGCAACATTACACACTAACTAAAGTTAAAAAAGTGAAATCATAATCAAGGACCTTTAAACAATGATGTAACATGGATTTGCACAGGCATGAAACTGAAGAGGGTTGCTAAAATGTCTTTTTTTTTACTTTCCTGTAGAATGACTCATTATGTAGGCTATAGTTACATCTCAGTCGTGTTTTCCATTTATTCAGGTTGTTGTCCAAGATATTCTGAAAGCCATAACACTTTATTTTTAGAGCTTTCAGCAAATATTCTGACCATGAAGAGTCATTCTGTATTAATCCAAACATATGCAGGACTTCAACATGGCATTAACATGACCTAAAAGAGGAGCTGGATTCAGTGAGTGGAGTTCAATTGATTGAAATCAGAATTGTTTGTTGCTCTAGTTAGTGTGATGCTTTCCTTTCCTAACAAGATTTGACATTTCCTGTTTTACACTATATTTAAAAAAAAAAAAAAAAATGTGATTAGTTCTGTAAGTAAACGTCCTCACTAATGTCTCATCATTATTCTTGCATTTATTAAATTAGGATGATTAATGGCCAGTTTGGCTTGCCGCGGTATATTACGTAAATTACTTCTGAACTGAACTGGCTGTTTCATTAACTTCTGACCTCCAAAGAACAGATTATATTGTCTTCTCTGAACTTGGAGGTTCAATTTATTCAAAAAATTGCACAGGAGTTATTCTTTTTTTCTTTCTTTTTCTCCTGAAAAGTCTGAAATGTGCTCATTTTCCCGCAAAAGATGTCAACATGTATTTTATTCTTGTCACTATGTAAGAGTGATTTTATGCTAACAAGACAGCTTAGAAAATGTCTAACAACCTTAAAATTACTGCTACTACATTTGGGGCGAAAAAAAAAAAAAAAGTTATTATTCTATATTTTTCGTAAATAATCATAATGAGTAAACCATAATTTTAGTGTTTTCAAGCAGTATTGTGTGTGTTTGTGTGTGTGTGTACACTCACACACACATATGCTATTGTATATTTCTATTCTTTTAAATAATAGTCTAATTTATAGAAACACATTTCACTGAGACAGGAGAAAGCATTTCACAAATCATCATCATCACAAACATTTCCATCATTGTTTATATCATTTTATATTGTTTGCAACACTTACAATAGAATGACCTGTTTAACAGTGTTGGATTTTCTCCTAATAGTTATATATTCTAAATCATTTATGGACATTGATTCGTTGTTACAGAGTTTGGGATGTGAGATTTCCTCGTCTCTCTGAAGGAGAGCTGCTGGGAAGAGAACTAAAGTGCTGCGGACCGCATACATGAATATGAATGCTCCTCACCTCTATATAATCAGCCAGCAAGAGGCACTGATTGTCCTCCTCCAAGCACCCGGGTGAATTTTAAACAGCAGTTTTAAGCTGGGTAATTCACCTGGGAGAGAAAATCTCAACACATTACCTGGAAAAAAGCCATCATGCTATCACTCAAGTCTTACTGGTGGGAGATCCGGCTAAGCCCTCTTTCTGTACCCCACTCCCAAGAGCTTACGAGCCAATCAGATGGACAGATGTGGATGTAAAACTAGCCCCTGTTTAACCCTCTCCGGGGTTAAACTAGAGCAGTCATGCCTTTGCTCCTTCCGGTAGGTCACAGCCCAGTCAATAAAATGACATTATCTTCAGGACAGACATTGTCTACATGTTTATTGCGTGTCACCTGTGAATGCGCCAGACGGTGATCTCATGAATATCATAGAGTGTCTGTACGTATCAGCAGCTTTATGATTTTGCGCGCTATCGCTCTCCCTCCCATGCGAGTTTCCTGTCTGGCCTTGAGGAGTTCACCCCACCGGGAAATCTGACAGAGCTGTATATTCCTATTTCAGAGATGATGGTAACATTGCTCATTGTATTGGCAGCTGTCAATGTCAATATGCCGCAATAGTCCGAGCCAGTGTTTTCACACAGTATTCTAATCTAATTATGATGCTTTGCTTTCTGCGTGTATCTTGTCACAAAGCAGAGCAGAGGACGCTGTGGAAAAATGCCCTTTACATTATCGGAAACCATTCGTAAGCTGCTGAAATGGTTTGTGGACAAAATGAGGGAACTTTTTAAAGGGATAGTTCACCCAAAAATGAAAATTCCTTCATTTATTCAATTCATCCTTTGTGTCACTGTTTGCATATTTTATTTATTTATTTTTAATTGCAGTAGTATTTACACAATGAAAAGTCATAAAATCTAAATTACAATACACATGCTCTGTAAGTTTTGAGTTAATACAAAACAGATGGTTCTGACTCTAAAATCTGATGTGTCACAAACATTGTTATTTTGATCTTAGTTTCATTTTCATGGACTTTTAGTTTATTTTCATGTGTTCCTATATGTTAAGTTTTCCGCCACCATATATATATATATATATATATATATAATATATTAGTTAAACTAAATGAAAATGACAAATTGTGAACTGATGAAAAATAACTTCACATTCATTTTATGGTTTTAGCTTAACTAATAACCCTGATTATTTTTTATTTATTTATTTATTTTATTTTTTTAATTTTTCCATCAACAATGTAAGTAAGGGAACAAAAAAATCAAGATAATTTTTATTGTGCATGTTTTTGTCAAATAAGCTCTGATTTTGTTGAATAAACTGGGAAAAATAATTCAATTGTATTCAATTTAGATACCTAAAGTGCTATAAATAAAATTAGCTTTAGCAGCAGGACAAACATTTGCCATTTTGTTGCAAAAAAAAAAAAAAAAATATATATATATATATATTATATATGTTATATATATATTACATATATAATGTATAATGTAATTTCCATCACAAAATTCAATACATAATTTGAGATATGGTGGAAGTGATATTCAGAAAATGAAAATCACATAGTTTTCCATATATGTCCACTATTGGACACTTTAACACAGCAAAATGAAAAAAAAAAAAAAAAAAATAGTAAGAGTTTTTTTAAGTGAGTTTATTTTCTAAAAGCCCACAACTGCCCATATAAGAGCCGCCCATGTCCAGTATAGCAATGTCTTGGCTTGCACTTATGTTGTCTGTTATCTCAGTTTCCACAGAAACATGACACATAGCCCGCCAATCTGAGCCTGAAATTACACTCATTTGCTGATCCCAGAACTGAATTACCCAGCACTGGAACACCCAGCTCCTCTCAGTGCATTTCCACTAGTACAGCCAATACAGAGGCATTACAGATATGCATTTAGCCGTGGTCTCGAATTACTTTGCCGTACGGGGCAGCACATCTGTCCCATGCAAATTGCCCCATTTACACTGAATGTCTTCACAATCCGCAAACGCTATATCATTGGCCATAGGCAATGAGCTGACAATCCACAGGCAGCGAGCCAAGTTCCTCTATCACGGCATAAATCTCAAGCACACATATGCCGCTGTCTACCAGGCATTGTTCTCATAGTGCGTCTTCGCCTGCTGCGTGACTGCTGTCTATTTAAGGAATCGTTTATGCAGCTGTATTCAGAACCACCTTCTGTTTAAAGGATATCTATGAGATTTTAATTTGGCCTTGGCTGGGAATTTTAAACCAGGATTAATTTGTATGGTTTGACAGGCATGCAAGGTTCATTATTTACACTTGGTTAGGAAGGTTTAGTATTCAGACGACAGCAGCAGTAATGGGGCCGTGTCACACGGGTTGCTCACTGTGGTGCTGGAGTATTACTGACTGACTGAGGCATCATGTTTTAGCCACTCGCATGGGGGAACTCCACTTACTGTACTGTACTTGGAACCGTCCCCTTCAGGACATGCTGAGCTTCAAAAATTTGAGAACAAACTTTCAGAGCTTTATCCTCATTGTTTTTCCAATAGCATTGGCATCCACTCATGCACAGAAAGAAAAAAGAAAAAAGTTTGTTTTTCACTGTCAAGCCTTTGAACTGATCCAGAATGTGGTAGCAAAAGTGGTCTTTAAAGAGCCTTTAATGACCTCTCTTCATCAGTTTGCACTGGCTGCCGATTGCTGCCCACATCAAATTCAAGGCTCTGATGTTTGCCTACAAGACATCCACTGGCTCTGCACCACTATACCTAAACTCACTACTTCAGACTTATGCGCCCTCCACAAGCTTGTGTTCTGCAAGTGAATGGCGCCTTTTGGTGCCGTCCCAAAGAGGCACAAAATCACTCTCATGGACCTTGTCCTTATCTGTTCCCTGCTGGTGGAAGGACCTGCCTAGCTTAATCCCAGCAGCTGAGTCTTTGGCCATTTTCAAAGAACAGTTAATGACACATCTATTTTGTCAACACTTGACTCATTAATATTATAACTTTTTTTTCTATTTCTATTCTTTCTCTATTTATTTACTTAAAAAAATTGCTGTAATAACTGGAACTTGACACAGCACTTGCATACTGTTGCCCTCATGTTGATTTGATTGCTTCTATTGTTCTCATTTGTAAGTTGATTTGGAGAAAAGCGTCTGCTAAATGATTAAATGTAAATTTTGGGTGCGATACAAATAACAATAATGAAACAGATTAACAAAATCCAACCACAAGCCAACATTCCTCAAATCTCTTTGTGTTCCACAGAAAAATATAGATTTTGAAGGAAATCTGAGTGAGCAAAATATACTCTGGTTTTAACACCAAAAACTGTACACCGTAAATTTGACAACATAAATTTGCTGTGTGGCATTTGATGTAGAAATCATTAGTGGAGAAGATCTTAGAAGAGTCGAGTTTGCTGTCTACCTCAATTTGAACTTTATCATTTGGCATTTCTTGTGAAATCTATTCGCCAAAAACCATCAGTAGACCACACATCGTTTGGCCTTTCATGCATGTCATACAACTGACAAAGTTCAGAGAAGAAGAAGAAGAAGATTAGTCTGTATGTTCTTGTTCTTCAATAAAAATACCTACAGTAAATGTCCAAACAAGATAAATTAATTTCAGAAGCATTATGAACACACAAAACAACTCAAAATGAACATCAAATAATTAGTGGTTTGCTACAAAAACAAAACCATTAAACCTATTGAATATTTTTTTTTTTTTTTTTTAAGTTAATTCAATTTAATTGTGACTGATTTACCTCAAATCATGCAGTGTTTTGAAATGTTAGTAGTTATAGTGTATAGTATTGTTCCTCTGGCTGATTTCTTTAGTTGTTTCATTTATAAACATCACTTTATTTCTCATTTTGAAGTGTATGCTGTTTCATGTGCAAATACACAGATTAGACAGTAAAAAACCATTGAATATTTCACAATCGAGCATTAAAGAAGGAAGTTAGAGGACTAAGTTTTTTGAAACCAGCTTGCAGAAAGCCTTTTTGCATGACCTTTGATATAGTTTTGAAAGTGACACACAAGCTTACTATAACTCACTGCTGGGCTATTTCTGTCACATTCCTCAGTCTATACAGACTATCAGCCAAACTTTATATATAGGTGAGAATTGAAGCTCTGCTACCATCTGATATACAGTGTGGCTCATCACCATGTGATTTAAAGCAGTGTGTCTGTTACAAAATCTAGTGAGACATAGGCATTTTAAGGTGTTGTAGGTTTGTTCCAAAAGGTAGGCAGCATAATTATTCCAAAACCCTCGGTTGGCAGTTATGGCAATTCTTGATTTATTCAAGCCTTAAAGACACCATCATTTGGTCAAATTCTAAAGCAGAATCATGTGCATCTTTTGAGTATCTTTTCTCAGAATGCATTGGAAAAAAATTCACTCAAGTGGAGGAGGATGAAGTGGAAACAAAATTTCAATCACAAATATATTTAATTCAATAATGAAAAGTATTATTAAAACTATACCTAATAAAAAATGACTAACATTTGAGTTCGGGATGCATTTTAATGCTTATCGGAGTAGTGCATTGTAAGCTTACAAGCTTTTGAAATGAATTGTGAGTCATGTTTCCTGTGTATTTCACTGGAAGAGCACTATTTGTGTGAAGTCTGCTTCCTTCATGTAGGTAGATCTCTTAAGAGGTTTTTTTTTAGTTAAGATGCTGCCTTAGAAGTTGAAATAGCAATGGTTTTAAAACAGAGCCATTGTGTTTGTCACCAGACGGTAAAACCCAGGAATGTGCTTATTCATGCAGCCTATTTATTGATTATGTAAATGCAGTGCTCTTTGTCCTCCTTAGTTTTTGGTATTCCAAATGTGTCCAGTCATGCTACTGAACTGGAAATTTCTACCTCAAATTATCTAGATAAATCATCATTCTCTGCTGCCACTGGTCTAATATAGACTAGACAAATATGAATATCGGCAAACAACAATAACTCAGAAGCAATCTGCACAGTACACACGCCTACCAGATATGTAAATCTCATAAGCAGTCAGAGCATGTTTGTCCCCTCTTCTGTATTTCAAATTAGGTGAGTTCTTGCACCTCTAATTGAAAATGAAAATTAATCAGATGGAAATATGAAAATGGAATGAAACTAAGGAACGCTGCCCCAGAGGAAACCTCTTAAGGAGTTACTGAGTATAGTTACATAACCTTTCCAGCCAGAGCCAAAATGGAACAAACACAATAAATTAGAGAGCGTAGCCATTTTCTACTTGAGATTTCCACCAAGGCAAGCATTTTCCAAGTATCTTGACATGAGTCATATTGTGCTTCATGCAAGTGCTTCTCTCTCTTTCTGTCTTTGAAAGTGGTTTCCCTGAGAGCACAAAGGTTATTTACAGTGCTGGGATGGTCAGTTTATCTCCACAGGGTGTGACCAGCAAATAAGTTAGAAGGGTGTGGACTTGGCTCTTTTACACCATCACTTTTAGCCCATCGGGACACTCCTAGTGAGTCACCAACCTAACACCGTCAATCATACATCTCTAATGTGGATGGATCCTCCACCATACGCCCAGCGATTTCTGCCTCATCTTGCCCATCATCTACAGCAGGGGTGCCCAATCCTGTTCTTAGATATCGACCTTGCTGCAAAGTCAAACACAGCTGAACCAGCTAATTGAGATCTTCAGGAACATTTAGGTGCCTTGCTCAAGGGCACCTCAGTCATTTCCTGCAAGTATTGAGAATCGAACCCACAAACTTCTGGTTACCAGTCTGACTCTCTAATCATTAGGCATGACTGCCCCCTTTTGTTGTGGTTAGTTAAGAGACACGCATGAAACAGTACAGTGTCACTAATGTCAAACCTGCCAAGTTTGAAAATGCACAAGAACAATTGAGACTTGAGAGCAAGATTCTACTGAGTAATGACTTGGGGCATTCACACTGATACTGATTGACCGCGACAAAGCAGCCGGACATTGATCATTTTAAGCGAGAGCTGGATTTGCAGCAACAGCAACTATTGGCAACACAAAGTTGAGCAGACAAAAGTAAGCATTTGTGGTGACTACCAGTGGCAGCACAGACAGTGATTTGCCACCTGATATGGTAGGATACTGGGGCAAAGTAGGACCACCTGCTGAAAGACACTTCAGGGACTAAGGGTACATTTACACAACAATGATGTACTAAAAACGGAAACATTTTTCCTTTTGCTTTTTTTCGCGTGTAGGCGAAAAGTTGTCAAAATGATCCCCGTTCACAAGGATACGCGAAAACGACTAAAAACGCTGTGTTATGCGTGTCAGGCCAGTAGATGGTGAAGTCACTTCGCAAAGAAACACTATGCTCCTATAGACTGAACACGTAATACACGTGCATGTAGGGCTGGGTATCTAATTCGATACTTTTTAGGTACCGACCGAATTGCCTTGATACTATCGAGTATCGAAAATGGTCTTGTCATTCGGTACCAAATTTCGATACCTCCGAACGGAGCCGGGGAGGGGGGGCAGAGAAATGCTGTCGCTGTCTCATTGAGCAATGTAATAACGTTGCACTACATTGTTATTTATATGTAAATATATAAAACTATGCGCGCGAGAGAGACCCTGTGTGCGTTACTCTCCACATATAGCAAGTTCTGATCCCTAAATACTTTTTTATTCCGACAAGCGCCCTTGTTGTTTGTGTACAGAAACCGATAGTCCGTTTTAGCGAATCAGCGTGCAGTATTCAGGTCAAGTAACAAGGCTTCTAGACACTTCAAAAAGACGCGCTAGCTGAGGGGAGTTTCGTCAAAGCTGACTAAAAGTGATCGAGGATTTCTAATTTAGACTTCTGCAAGTCCTTGTACACCATACACGTCTTACATGCTGAAACCTTGGTTGTCCTTGTGTGTGTGTGTGTGTAGGCCTATGTGTGTGCCAATCTGTTAGTGTGTGTGTGTATGTTTGGTTGTGTTTTAAATGCAGTTACATGGTTTTGTTTACCTCTGAAACAAGAAATGTGGAGTTCTCTGCTTTTGCCAAAAAACGACTGTTGGAGTTAGTTTGTTTTGCTAAGAAACAAACTTTAAATATATATATTTAAAGTTTGTTTCTTAGCAAAACAAACTAACTCCCAGCAGTCGTTTTTTGGCAAAAAAATACTTTTAATTGACTTTAATTTTGTAAGTTACCTGTACTTTTTGGAGTTATTATTACTTAATCAAAACAACCCAACTGCAGTATGATTGATATTACTTATGCATGTACTTTATTACATGTTTTGTGAGAATTAATAAAAAACTATTTTAATTTAAAAACTATTAAAACTAGTTATATAAAGAGTTCATTTGCAAAAACAGAACATATATATTATTTAATAATAAGTAATTTTTTTTTTTTTTTTTTTTTTTTTTTTGAAGGATAACAATTGCTGAGTGATTTAAAGATCTGCAGTGAGCCTCATTTACTGACTTGAAATTGTTCATTTTGCTTTGAGAACTATTTGAACTTTATTAACTATTTGCACTGATTTATTGTGTTGGTTACATTTTGTTAATTTTTTCCTTTTTTTCCTTTGCTCTGTGACTCAGGAGATGAGACTTTGAGTCTGAAAAAAAAAAAAAAAAAGTCAACAAACTTAAAATATAAAACCAAAGATTTTTGAGGTAATGTAATCTTGTTAAAAACAGATTTTATAAAATTTTTTGAACGATAAACAGCCCTACATGCATGACGTTTACGCGGAGACAATAACAGTACACTTGCTCTTTGAAACCCGTTTTCAAAAGTTTGCATTTTCAGGCCCCCAAAACACTATTGTCATGTAAATGAATGGCCAATGAACCATAAAAAAAAAAAAAAAAAAAAAAAAAAAAAAAACTTTTTTTTTTAGTTGAAAATGGTGTCAAGTAAATGGCCCCTAACTTAGAATATAGTGCCCAGGTCACATGGGCAAATTTTATGGTACTTTCATGGTGCTTTTTTGGAACAGCCAATGGTCATTATCCACATTCATTGTATGGAAAAGAGAAGCTTGGACATTTTGTTAGATAATCCATTTTGTTTTCCTCAAAAGGTGAATGGAATTCACCTTTTGTTGTTTGGAATGACATGATTAAGTAAATGATGGCAATTTCTGGATGAATATTTCCCTTTTCCAAGACTTGGTCTTGCTAGTCTAGATTTGACTTTTGCTACACCTTAAAAATCAGCATAATCTTTCTTTAAATTGCTTTTTCATTGGCCAGGACCCCTTCAACACTCTCTGACCCAGCTCTCAATGGGATAAATTCCCAGCAGCCAAGGTTGGCATACTATTCCCCTGAGTAACACCACCCCCCCAAATCTCTTATTTTATCTTGCTCGCTCCTCTGGTGAGTCACTCTCTGTATATCTTGTGACACTTCCTGGATCAGAGAGCTGCTGCCAGCTCTTTCTGATTCAGCTTATGGTTATACGGGCATGCTCGCTCGCACACATGCTTTCTTTCTCATCACTTGACTACCAGGAAGAGTACAGCAGCCTGACTGAATGGAAATTATGTCATTAACCCCTGGCCCAACGGGGACAGCGAGAAAGAGCGAGTCAGTGGGTGGCTCAGCAATTCCTGCTGGTCATTATCTCTGGCATATGCACGGGATTTAGCAGGAGATGGGATAAATTTAACCACATACCATTAATAATGCAGCGGCCACCGGAAGCCATTAGAGTCTGCAGTTTGTGGATGCGATAAGGTGGCTTTTTTAAAAACGCGAATTTGAATCCATGTATGAGAGAGGCGAGACAGTTCATATTATAAATTGAATTTAGGTGTTACGCCTTTTGGAATAAACGGTGCACCAGAGACATGACAATGCATGGTTTTATCTTGTTCTTCCAGGTGGTTCTTCACAGTGTGTTTTGGGTCATAGGGGAAGCGTGACTCATATCTAGGTGTGCATTTCCTGTGCGACACGTGAATGACATTCATTTGGTGCTGTCTGGGAATCATGGAGAAAAAGGATGTGATTGCGCACAGTGATTTAGCACAGAAAGGACTTATTTGATTATGGCTGATTTGTCTTGGGGTCAAGCTGTTCTCACAGTCTAATAAATGTCACCATATCAACCATTACTATATACTACAAAGTGTGTGATATCCATCAATGACCAGCTGTTTGAAGTATTTCCAATATCCACAATGCTGATCCACGTCTGTCTGTATGTAGGCTGTATATGTAAACACAGATGCTGAATATAGAGTATGACATTCATCAGAACAACATGACTCAACTCTCTACATGCCCTGACCAGCCAGCTGTCCTAAAGTTGGTCACCCACTTTATCTTATCGTCTCCAGAAACAGTTGTTTATTCTCAACCAGGGTGTAGGGAATCTCCCTTCATGGACTAACCTTCATGAAATGTTGCTTCTAGACTTCCCCTGCCAGCTAAAGTCTCCACACAACTTAAAAAGCAAATATCCATCAGTCAAATCCCTCAGAGCGGTCTTCAAATGCACCTAGACAAATATAAGTGTGGGGGTATGTCTGGTTTTTAAGATTTAACCACAATGGATCACAGATCTTTTTTTCAATCAGCTGGCATTAAGTAGTGTTCCTGTATGTTAGATCTATCCCAGCTGGTCTTAGGTAGTTTAAGCTGGTTTCAGCTGGCCAAGTTGGTGTTTACAAAATATAAGCATATACTACATTTGCTACAGTTGATTAAGATTAAGATGCTCTTGTATTCAAGGTGAAATGTATTACTTGACTACACTACATGCCATTTTTAGATTTCTTTTAAACGAACATGAATACATTTTGTAAGAACTTGTTTTTAAAGATTTTCTTTATCATGGACACTCATATTCGTTTTTGCATATGCGTGAACCAGGCACTTAAATAAAGAATAATTAATTCTTAGTAAATTACCCCCTGAGATGGAGTGGGTTATTTTACCCAACATTTTCTTCTTCCTCCTCTTCTTGTTATCCTGTAATTCTTTTTTACGTGACTTTTCTTTTTGGACTTAGAATTTAACATCACCTGAAGACACCTAATTATGCTTGTTAATATGAACAAAGATAAGCAAAGTTAGCCAAAATGAATAGAAACCACTGAAACGTTCATTATAAAAGGTGTTCCTGTCTTCTATGCCTTCTATTACCTTACTGTATGCAAAATCCTTAAAATATGCAAGGGGCAAGCACTATTTTTAAGAGACATTCTTATCACATAAGGATGCAATATTTTGTATAACTTGACCTTGTAGCTAATTTCAACTTTTTTATTTGAAAGACTTGAAATGTGCTTAGACATGACCGCCATTTGAAGGTGACATGATAAGGCCGGGCTTTCATATAACACTTTAGCACTTTAACAAAATTGGCAGGCCTCTTTTCTCTAGAGCTTGAAAGTGACTCCACATTTCCATCACCTCTCCACATGACTCACTAAATTTGTTCTCAATAAGATCCAATAATGTACAATATCCCACAGGAAAACATTTGTAGCAAGTCTACACCGATTTAAATGTCATACCAGGCTTTATCTTCCATTATAAAGATGTGGTTGTAGAGAATTCATAGCTAAATAACAAACTGCCATACTGACAATTGTCTGATAAAATACTGTCAAGTTCTTGAAAACATATAACCACCTAGCTATCTACCACGCTTAAAGTGCTGTATTATATTTCAAACAGACCATTTCTCACTGTCAGTAATGCACATCAAATCCTACTAGCAGAGGTTTATAAGATTTGATCAGCTTTAATGCCTTTAGCCACAACCAGCGCTTTGCTACAGGAAATCTCATTTAACATTGCCCCTCATGTCTTGGACTTGGCTTTCAGAGGCTCGGAAAGCTTGTGGTTTGCTGCGCTGCAAACAGAAAGCAGATATCAAAATCCATCTTGATCTCATTTACACTCCGGTGGCAAGTTCAGCTAATGTTTTCCTTGTCCATATAAAGAAAAAGCAAAGAAAATAGCAGCCCTTGAGTTGGAGATTATAACTGTGTGTAAACCCGGATTGCACAGGAGCCTGGAACATTCTTGATTGAGCAATAAGTGGTTCGCACAGTCTTTTCCATCTTGGAACAAAATCGCGGTGGTAACGAGAGGCAAACGTTTCCAGTTCTGTCTCGCGTCACCGTATCCTCAAGTGACCTTTTGCTTTTACAGACAGAACTAAACGTAGTAAACCTCCATTTCCAAATTAAAATCAATCAGCTGAAGAAAACAAATGAAGCAAAAAGCCAAGTGGACCAGACACGCAGATTTACTATGTTAGCAGTGACCTTCAGAGAAACATCAACTTCATAGTTTTTCCCTTTTCATCAGAATGGAGAATAGAAAATGGCAGACATATGCATAACTCAAACCCTCAGTTTCATCTCTAATAAGAGTCTTTCTTGCAGACACTTTCATGTCCGAGGGGATGATTTATATTAGCTGTTTTGGAAACTTTTTACGATGCCTTCATTACTTATTTTTTACTACTTTTACTGCTACTTAAATGTATGTTTTAGAATTTTTTTTTTTTTCAATGTTAAAACATAAAGATTGATCATAAAACTTATAAATAATTTTAAAAAAAATCACATTTTTTTTCATTATTAAAATATTTTGTGCATCATTTTCAATTAGTCTGTGCATATATTTTTTAAGAGTTCACAGAGCCAAAAGAGTCCAGACAAAGCTCTGAACTCATACATAACAAGCTCTGTTATATAACGTACATGTTAATGAGAAGCAAACAGAGGTGTGAAAATTGGTGAGGATGCAGAGTTCTGTTGTGGTGTTTGAGCTGTTCAGTTTCAAGTCAAAGATGAGTAAAATGAAGTCAGAGGACGTCTGACACATATTAACCTAAATGAATGAAGGGAAATGTTGAAATCTGCAAAAAGAGAGAGTTTTGCAAAGTTATGCAATCATAGCCTAGCTTCCCTAAAGTTTGGTTTCATTGTCTTTGAAATAGTAACATAGTTACATAAAATTTGTCTTGCCAACTGAAAAGAAAAAAAAAAAAAGTGTTTTGGTGTTTTGAATTCTGTGTGGTGATTGTTGTTTGGAAAAATCATTAAGTATACAATGACATAATAGTGGTGAAGTTTGAATTCTTCTCCCTGAGCGAAAGAACACACTCACACTCATAGAGGAAGAGAGGCTCGCCTTGACGTAAGCGTGGTTTCAGGTTTCTTGATTCACCGTATCCTCAGATGACCTTTTGTTTTATGTTTTGAAAAATGAAAATACATGTCTTTTAAGTTTCATTAATTGCCACTTTCTATTTTTCACTTTTTTCCTGCCCTTTTAGAGTCCCATTACATAATGTAAAAATGACATCAGCTATTTTTTTTCCTTAACAAAATTGTAATGGATTTGTCGGGTGAAATTAGTTGACCATACAGCATACGGATGGTTTGGTACCATTACTGCAAGGATGTCTGGATATGATTTACTAGATTGTTACACTTATATAATCACAGTGCTTGCTAATTACACTTTCATAAGCTTAAAATTTGTTATTATTATGATCCTATAGTTACTAGGCAAATTAGACAAAGGTAAAAACATCTACATTATGCATTTCATTCTTATGTCGATAGATAGATAGATGGACGGACGGACGGACGGACGGAGAGAGAGATAAAAAGATGGGATGATTGACGGACGGATGGATGGATGGATGGATGGATGGATGGACAGATAGGTACATAGATAAAAAGGTGCGATGGATGGATGGATGGATGGATAGACAGACAGATGTTCTATTCATAGATAGATAGACAGATAGATGGATGGATGGATGGACAGATGGACGGATGGAAGGACAGACGGATGGATAGATGGATAGACAGACAGATGTTCTATTCTTAGATAGATAGATAGATAGACAGACGGACGGATGGGCGGACGGATGGAGAGATAAAAAGATGGGATGATTGACAGATGGATGGATGGATGGATGGACAGATAGGTAGATAGGTACATAGATAAAAAGGTGCGATGGATGGATGGATGGATGGAAGAATAGACAGACAGATGTTCTATTCATAGATAGATAGATAGATAGATAGATAGATAGATGATGGATGGATGGATGGATGGACAGACGGACAGATAGATGGATAGACAGACGGATAGATGGATAGACAGACAAATGTTCTATTCTTAGATAGATAGATGGATGGATGGATACAGATATTTTATTCTTATGTTGATAGATAGATGGATGGACAGACAGATAAAAAGATGGGATGGATGGACGGATGGATAAATGGATGGACGGACGGACGGATGGATGGATGGATAGATGGATAGACAGATGTTCTATTCTTATGTTGATAGATAGTTAGATGGATGGATGGACAAAAAGACGACATAGACAGGCAGATAGATAGATAAAAAGACGACATGGATGGATGGATGGATGGATGGACAAAAAAGATGACATAGACAGGCAGATAGATAGATAAAAAGACGACATGGATGGATGGATGGACAAAAAGACGACATAGACAGGCAGATAGATAGATAGACGGACGGATGGATAGACAGATGTTTTATTCTTATGTTGATAGATGGATGGACAGACAGATAAAAAGATGGGATGGATGGATAGATGGATGGACAAAAAGACGACACAGACAGACAGACAGACAGACAGATAGATAGATAGATAGATAGATAGATAGATAGATAGATAGATAGATAGATAGATAGATAGATAAAAGACGACATGGATGGATGGATGGATGGACAAAAAGACGACATAGACAGGCAGATAGATAGATAGATAGACAGATAGATAGATAGATAGATAGATAGATAGATAGATAGATAGATAGATAGATAGATAGATAGATAGATAGATAGATAGATAAAAGACGACATGGATGGATGGATGGATGGACAAAAAGACGACATAGACAGGCAGATAGATAGATAGATAGATAGATAGATAGATAGATAGATAGATAGAGATAGATAGATAGATAGATAGATAGATAGATAGATAGATAGATAACATTGCAAATTGCTTTTTAAAAACACTTTGAATAGTTTTTTTTTTTATGCATTTCATTCCAAAATTGAAATGCTACCAATCTACCTACAGTATTACCATAATGTCTTTCCCCAGAAAACATGTCTTTTAATACATCTTGAGATTATGTTTCCAGCATCTTGACTTCTGTATTGATCCGACCTCTGTTGTCTTAAAAGGGTCACAGAGTCGTGCCAAATAATTGTGGTGTCAACATGGTTTTTAAGAGCAATGTGGCCTTGTTTGCGGTTCTTCCACGTCGTGCTTGAGTGGCACGTACAAAACGGCTCTGGCTGTCAAATCCTCAAGAGTTGCAGCAGATTCATTGGCATTCCCTCCGACGGCCCTAGACCAACAACAACTGCTCCGTCAGACACACTAGAGGGCAGTGTGTATACAACATGGAGACGTAGAAAATTAAGACGCCACCTCCAGAGGAGCACATCTGTGAATTTACGACATGATCAGGTTTATTATAAATTGCATTAGCCTTTAAATGACATTACATAACCACAAAAAAATTATTATCTATTTGTCTCCGCTTTGATTTCCACTCAACTGCCTTATAATGGAGGGCAATGAGCGCAGATAGGATTGCAGGTAAAACAATCAACATGTAATGAGGTGATATTATCATACGAGACCGTGATACCTCCATTTCAGGGTTTTATTTCATTACGTTATGTTGCGTGTTTTCATTCGATACAGGCAGTCTTCAAGGGCCCGCTAATTAAAACTAAGGCCAATTAATCAAACACAGGCAACCTACAGGTCAACGGCGGGATTATATTTAATACAGCCGACAGTCTACCTGTCTTTGCTCTTTTTTCCCCTCCCAATCATCCATTTAGACCGGCTCTCTTGGCACTAGGCTGACGAGACGGCATCAAAGAGACATTGCCTCTGTCACATTATGCAGCTCTTCCTTGACCAGGTTTTGATTGAGCGTAGTGATCCAAGACTGATGCCTCCCGGATACTGACTGACTCCAGAGGGAGGGAAAGACAGGAAGACAGGAAGATCTTGTCATTCCGAGATGCACATCAGCGCACATGAGGATAGGTTGGGAGAGATGACAATGTTGGCCACGCTCGGAGGAGTCTGACAGTAGCTCATCTCATTCTGTCTCCCTTTAAATGATGTCTCTCTCTCTGAGACCTCTCTGCGACTAGAGCCGCTCAATTACTGCAGTGCGCTGTACTGCATGGGACGCGCAAAAATACTTTTATAAAATCTGATTGGATTAGCCACACGCAAAGCTGTTGTAAAATGGCTCCTAAACTGAAACATTTAGAAGCCAAATGATTTTTAGTTGCCAAACTGCTTGATAAAGATGGTTCAGAAGCACTTGAGTTCATTGAGTTCATAGCTTCTCGCTTTAGTGTGCTGTAGAAAGAGATGATTAGTAATGTAGGCTATGACGATTTGAGTTATATAAACAGAAATGTTTTCTAGTTTCATTTAAAATCATTTAATTCTAGTTTTATGCGGTGTGTACATATATATCATTCAGAAGTTTGGGTTCATTAAGTCTCTTATGCTCAGCAATCTGCATTTATTTTATAAAAAATACAGTGAAATGGTAATATTGTGAAATATTATTATAATTTAAATGAATTGTTTTCTATTGTAATATATTTTAAAATGTAATTTATTCCTGTGATGACAAAGCTGGATTTTCAGCATCATTACTCCAGTCTTCAGTGTCACATGATCCTTCAGAAATCATTCTAATATGCTGATTTGGTGTTCAAGAAACATTTCGTATTATTTTCAATTTTCAATTTATTTCATTATTCTTTGATGAATAGTAAGTTCAAAAGAACAGCATTTACTTGAAATAGATTTTTTTTTTTTTTTTTTTGACATACGTCTTTAATGTGCCCTGTATTTAAATTGTTTCAAAAAAAAAAAAAAAAAAAAAGAAAAAGAAAAAATGATATGGATGTCAAATAACGATTAGAATTTTTTTTTTTTTTTTTTTTTTTTACTTTTTATTATTATTATTATTATTATTATTATTATTATTATTGGTAAATAATAAAAATTGCTAAAAGTAAATCCATTTAAAAAAAATAATAATAATTACTTGAAATAAAATGAACATGAACTGAAATAAAAAAAAAAAAAAAATATATATATATATATATATATATATATATATTATTTCAGTTCATGTTCATTTTATTTCAAGTAATTATTTTTTAATGTGTATATATATATATATATATATATATATATATATATATATATATATATAATAGTTTATTACATTTATTATTATATTGTATTATTGTTAACTTAAACTAAAAGTAAATCCATTAAAAAAAAAAAAAAAGTCATTACTTGAAATAAAATAAACATTGACTGAAATAAGATTTTATATATATATATATATATATATATATATATATATACACACACACACAGTCAAACCAGAAATTATTCAGACATTTTTTATATTTTTGCTATATTTTTACTAGTGGGTTCAGGACACTGTAGTTCATTTATGTAAGTGAGGATAGCAAAATAAAGTAAACTGTGACATATTATACCCAAAAATTCTTCATACAGTGGACTAGCAGTAAAATTGATAAAAACCAAAAATTATTCAGACACTTTGACCTGACCATGTTTTGCTTAAGTGTTATCTGACATGATTATGTTTTTTCCGACACAGTTTAACTCTGAGATCTTGTCATATTTCATTACCATATTTCTAAACTATAGTGAATAAACTGTATTAATGAATGCAATGTTCAAGGTGTCTGAATAAATTTTGGTTTGACTGTATGTATATATATTTTTAGTTTTATTTTATTTATTTTAGTACTAACCTTAAATGATGACAACTACTTATATATAAGACAGAAGATGTAAAAATGAAATCTAATTCAAAATGAAAACGAATAGTGGCCAAAAAAAAAAAAAAAAAACACCTTGTAGGCTGTTTATAAAAGTGGTCCATAAGTTTTGTACACTATATTCTAAGTCTTTTAAAAGTCATTATGCACATAAATTCTTCTCCTCCGCTGTAGCTCTCAATCCGATTCACACCTGTGCACGTTCAACCTTTCTGCATCACATAAGAACTTCTGAAAATATTCATTTAATTTAGGTCTATTCCTCACACAAAGCCTTTAGAATATTGGAAAACAGCACACAAATGCCTTTAATATGGGAGGAAATAATAACAGTTAAATTTATTGTCTAAGTTCTATAAATAAGATCATCAATCAAAACGGCAATAACTGATTTAAATCCCCACACACAAACCCAGTGAAAGTTTAAAAAGCTGGTTCAGCTCTCACACACACCCACTCGTCTGGAATGTCACCCTGCCCTGACCTTCCTCTGTTACATCAGTGACTACTTAAATCTGTATATAGTCTTGAGGAATTTCATCCTCATAATTCTCTCATTTGGCAAGCTGCTCGTGAGAGTGTCGTACGCGCTTTCACTTCGCGTCATACATCAGGCCAGCAGCGAGTTTAAATGGCCGCTCGCACACATGCGGCGGTCGTGCACTTTGAACTGAGGTTCTTGTCCTCATACATTTTCCATTTACATGAAATATGCATCTTTAAGAAACCCCTCGTATGCCAGGATGCAAGCGCGTGTCATTTCCAGGTGTCAGAAGTGCACGCTTCCCTGCTTCCTTCCTGATTCTAATGTGCACATTAATTTGAGGGATATTGGAGGAAACGGTGTGAGTGACTGATTGCTGATGCTATTTCAGATGCTTTCTGTAAATGTAGCACCACCTTTTGTCTAGAAAATTAAAAAGATCAGCTTAAATATCAATCCCAGATGACTCTGAGACATTAAATCTGGCATTTAATTTAAAATGAAGGTGTTCTTCCTGGGGTTCTGCGTTTATCGTTTGAGGCAGATGCTGTTTTGCAGTCCTGTGTTTGCTGAGATCATTACTGTTCAAGCCAAAACCGCTTCCCACACATGCATGCCATTCCTCGCACTTATGTTTGCAGGGTTTTTTTTTGATCTCTTGTCTCTCAGTCTTGCTTATTAACTGTGTCTTAACCTCTGTCTTTGACCTGTACCTGTTTAAATATGGATATTTCTTCATCTATGGACACTTTTGACCCTGTGGACATTTATAAACTCCATTAAAGGTGAAGTATGTAAGATTTTTTAATGTTAAAATAAATTTTCTATTGACTACTATTACTAAAAGAAAGAAGCGTGATGTCATTTCGAACACAATCAGGCCAAAAGTAAGTTCGTTTTGGGTTCATTTCAGGAGTTTGCTATGGCTGGTAAACACCTTCAAACTACCATTGGTCCGTGGCGATTACATAATAGGTAGGTGTGGCTCTGAGGCTCCGCCTTCTTTGACGTGGAAATCTTTTCCGGTTAATTTCTTCTGATCAGGTTGGGTATCTACGAGTGAAAACATAAATACACTGGAGAGTTGCTTTATAGTAGAAAATGAAGTTATAATTCTAATTGAACGAGATACTGTCACTGTATTTCATGTTTAATACTGTAAAGCTGCTTGCTTTTTAGGCAATATTGTATAAAGTGGTATATAAATAAACGTGACTAGACTTTGCCAAATTGCAGAACTCGTGCAAACATCCACATCACTATGATCACATGATCATATGATTTCACTTTTTTAACATTAGTTGGTGTGTAATGCTGTTTGAGCATAAACAACATCTGCAAAGTTACGACGCTCAAAGTTCAATGCAAAGGGAGATATCATTGATTTCTTTTAAAGAATTCACTGTTTAAGGACTACAACAAACGGCTGGTAGGGACTACAACGAGCTTCTTCCCAGGTTAGTGACATCACAAACCCTAAAATTTACATAAACCCCGCCCCCGAGAACACGCAACAAAGGGGGTGAGGCCATGTTGTGTTGCTTTAGAGAAGAGGAAGAGGTGTTGTAGTAGAGTGTTGTTGACATGCCGTCATTTACACCGGACTGCTTCACAAACGAGGGTCAATTCAACACTGGATTTGCACGACAGATTAACATGACGGCACATGCTAGTCGATGAGTTGAATCAACTCCACAGCAACTACATAAATTTATCCACTAATCATTCAGAAACATCCAGTTTCATTCTAAAAGTTGTAACTTCTTCCTGAGTCTCTCCATCAGTGTTGACTCTGGTTTGAACAATGTAAGGCTGAACACCGTTACTGACAATCCTCATTTTGGCTGCGTGAGATTCTCCAGCTTTGTTGTTGTTGTTGAGCAACCGAAGCGTGATCTGTTAAAGCTCCGCCCTCTTCTGGAAAGGAGGCCGGGAGCAGCAGCTCATTTGCATTTATGGGACACACACAAAAACGGTGTGTTTTTGCTCACACCCAAATAGGGGTAAATTTGACAAGCTATGGTAAATGATCTGTGGGGTATTTTGAGCTGAAACTACACACATTCTGGGGACACCAGAGACTTACATTACATCTTGGGGCATTATAGGTCCCTCTTACTGTTTTCTCACCGCTTTCAATTTAGTTGTGTGTTTATTTCGTTATTAAAAGGAAAGCGTGCAGCACATATTTACATATTCATCTGAACGTTGCTCTCAGGAGAGTGGGCGGCACCAGGATGTTCGCTAAAAGTATACTGCTGGAAAGCTGAATAATAAAATTTCCATTGATGTATGGTTTGTTAGGATAGGACAATATTTGGCCAAGATACAACTTTGAAAATCTGGAATCTGAGGGTGCAAAAAAATAAAAATACTGAGAAAATCGACTTTAAAGTCCTTAGCAACGCATATCCACTCACAAAAATAAATTTGTTGATATATTTATGGTAGGAAATTTACAAAATATCGTAATGGAACATGATCTTTACTTAATATCCTAATGATTTTTGGCATAAAAGAAAAATCAATAATTTTGACCCAAACAATGCATTGTTGGCTATTGCTACAAATATACTCGTGTGACTTATGACTGGTTTTGTGGTCCAGAGTCACAATTAGGTTATGAACACGTCAAAGCGAATGAAGCATTGCGATGCAACATGCTATAATACAGCATCATAATGCACTTTATCAGAATGGATTAAGTTTTAATTAATTAAAACTTTATCACTAGAAAAATGTGATCCATTAAACATGAAAGTATTATACAATCTATTGACATTTCTTTGCAAGAACCTTTGCAGATAAAGGATTCTTTAATATTGAGTCAAGGATCCTATGTGACCTTACTATAACAAAAAAAAAAAAAAAGAAAAAAAAAGAAAAAGAACTTGCTTATATCTTTTGATAAATCTTGCTTAAACTTTGATAAAAATCAACCCTTGAGACATAAAAGTGCCTGTTATTGAAGAAACTCTTATATACACAGTCTGTTTCATATATTTATGCATTTATTCAGACAGGCAGCAAAAATCAGATTTTTGTTTGTTTGTTTTTTGCATATCCAACTCAAATCACAAAATAAAACTGCATGAAATTTGAATAAAATTTCCAGTTTTTGAATGTGACTTGACTGTAGCATTACACAGTGCAGTAGTGTCTATCTGTGTCTGAATTAACTTATTTACACTGTGCAGCTTCCACTATGAACTGAGTGAGTGAATGGGTGAGCACTTTCACACACAAGATACATGAATGTACAGGGCAACTGCACCTTGTGAGTTTAGCACCACAGAATAATGTCAAAATTAATCATCGGGGGTGCATATTAGCCACAAAGGGGGCGCTCAAGAGCACCCTTCTGAAACCTAAAATGACAAATGGGACACCCGGTCTTGCGGACTTAACGGACACATGCATGCAGTGGCCATTGTGAGTCCGCAAGACCGTAAGTGCACATGAAGTGTGCCATTTGAGACGGGGTCTTACACCTGATTGCAAAAGCATTGTAAAAAGCATGTTTGTGTGCAGGATGCACTATATGCAAAATCACATAAAAAATAAGACCGTTCCGCTTCAGAAATTCACAGGTGTCAGCCTAATAACTAATCCATTACACTCAGAGTAAAATGCATAATGGAAAAAAAAGAAGTACTTAAAAGAATTCACTCGAGACCAGAACAGACCTCTTCCGCCAAACCACCTATAAACACTCTGTCAGTCTATGCAAGAGCTAAACTCAGCAAGCAACATGTCCCTTTTTTTTTCCCTTACGTATATTATATCCAGATGCATGGGTTTAGATTTAAATCTTCACATATGCACTGACTAATAAATTGGAAAAACACATTTCCTGTACGCTGCACCTTGTATTGTCAGGTGCATGTGGCGTAGCTCTTTCATAAAACAGATCTCTCTGCTTTCTGAGTTTTCTGTTTGCAAAACTGATCAATTCAGAATGAATCCGAGAAAGAAGCAAGCCAGTATTTTGCAGCAAAGCTTTTGAGACATCAGCATGTTTCAGTGCCTGTCGTATTATATAATCCATCCTCAGACTGCAGTTCATGCATGCACACAAATGAAAAGAGTGTTTGGCACATGCCGGCAGAAGCTCTATTCCTGATTATTAACTCGGCTGGTATGTTATTGATGAACTCGCATTATTTACTCTTACTGTAACTAGACTCCTGGAAAAATACTGTCTTCTGTCATGGTGAATTAACTTCATATTATATCCAATACACAATTTTATGGTGACACTAGTGAAATTAGAGAAATTATGAAAACAAACATGAAGCCTGAACCATAATTGTTTCGCCCTCCACAATGAATTGACCATGGCCTTCCTTTCTGATTAGAAACAGACTTTTACAACAGAAAACAAAAGTAAAAGGTTGCATTAAAGTGTTTGTGTGCATGTGGCTCATTAGTTAACGCCTAGAGTTATTAGTTGGTATCCAGTCTCGCTTCACTGCTGGAATTCAGGCGTCACATAGTTTTTCGGAAATCTAAACACTTTAATTTCCGAAAATAGATTAGTTCCGGACCTGAGGGAGCATCAAACCACCGATCAACATGGACCTAATTTTAATTTGGATATTTTAATAGCAGGATTAATTAAGTCCTATTTTGCAAAAATCTTTTACATAATGTTTAAACATAAATGTGTGTTGGCAGTGTGTTCGCAACCACCCTATAATGGTAAAAATCCACCCACTCCCTTTTTAAATCCCCATAAATCATAAGCATTGTCTCAGAACAAGCCATTTGCAGATTCTAGCTTTTGTGACATCACAAAAAGCCTAGGCCCCGCCCACAACCAGGCCGGAGAAGCTGTAGCATCAAGAATGTCTCGTAAGTAACCACAGGTTTTGCTAAAAAGTTGTTACTCAAGGATGGATCAGTGATCCAGCTTATAGTCTCCGGAGTGATACTGGTTATGGCAGTAATGAAAGGGAGGCCATCATTTGGATGGGTCCGCTATAACTGGCTTGTACTAATAGTGGATCAAATCAAGATGACAACATAAGTTATAACCGTAATTAAACTAAACTATACATCTTCTATCTCCATGCAGCATATATTCTCTGGCATCATTTTCTGACTCTGGTTCGATCTGAACACTGCTACTGACAGTTTCTGACATTTTCAGTGCGTGAGATTGTCCTGTTTTGTTGTTGTCGGTATGCTGGAGCTAGGGTTGGGTATCAAGAACCGGTTCCAAATTTCAAAGAAACGGGTATTCGATACAATGCGCGCATTTCGATTCTGTTTATCGATTCCTGTCTTTTTTTTCAGACATTCTCGCACGGTGAACAGCAGTGAGAATTTTACAGTTGTATCTCTCTGCTAGGACCTGCGACAAGGACCTTATCTCATCACGCACATACCTAGTTCATTACAATCGGCACTGACTTTTGCTTCAGCACGACATTAATCTTAAGGAATGCACCGTGTTTGGGGCCGTTCACATGTCGTGTCTAAAAACGCGTGGAAAGCACGGCCGTGCCACTTTCTCCTCCTTTCCAAAGCGCTTTCGCTCCTGTGGCGTCTGTCGTTGCTATGCACCCATGAACTGTGCTCTGCAAGATGACGAGGAAGTATCAGCAATGGATTAATTGATTTCTAGCCCTTGCATTAGCTTTACTAAATATATTTATGGAGATGAGAAATAAAACCCGGCTGAGCTTTTGAGGTTGTTACGGAAAGGCCGAAGCTGATCGGTTGGTTCTAGTCACATGACCTGCGGTGCGCTTGAGGCATTCTGATAAAGCATATAGGCGCGCCTGGAAACATTTGAAATAATGAACATTTGAAATAATGCGCCTACATTTGAAATAACGAACTGTGAACTCTAACCTAGCCGCGAGTCGTAAAGCACCAGATACAGCTTAGCAATAGCAGCGTCTCACACTCAGGTACAAAAACAGTTACGGCCTACTGGTTAAAGCTTAAATGTGGCAAGAATAAAAGGTAAAAACATTATTTTTGAAGTATTTGCTCTTTTTTTCTCTCCATAAAAAAAATATTGGAATCGGAATCGAGAATCGATAAGAACCGGATTCGATAAGCAGAACCGGAATCGGAATCGTTAAAATTAAAATGATACCCAACCCTAGCTGGAGCATGAGCTCTTGAAGTTCCGCCCTCTTCTTGAAAGGGGGCTGGGAGCACCAGCTCATTTGAATTTAAAGAGAAAAATGGCACATTTTTGCTCACCCCCCAAAAGTGGCAATTTTAACATGCTATAAAAAGATATGTGGGGTATTTCGAGCTAAAACGTCACATATGGACTCTAGGGACATCAGAGACTCATTTAAACTCTTGTAAAAATTGTCTTTAAATAAATTATCGCAATCTGACTGGGCAACAAGCGCCTCCCGCCGATGTTTTGAATACGCTCGACAATTAACCGAAAACATCCAAGGAACAAAGACGTCACTTCCCTAAACCGAAGAATAGCCGTTGAAATGGTCTATATGTAACGGAAGCCAGCTAGTAGTTGCTGTGCGAGTAAACTTCGGTCCTTTGATCTCAAGCCTTTAGCCTCCTCGTTAGAGCGTCTGACTCCCACGCCGGAGACCAGGATTCGAGGCCCGCGCAGAGCGGGGTGAGTAGGACCTGGGTGAGGGGTTACATTGGTGCCGTGACCCGGATGGGAGTGAGGTTTAGGGGGATGAGTGTAACGGTGGCCAGCTAGTATTTGCTGTGTGAGTAAACCTTACTCCTCTGATCTCAAGAGATGCTCTAGTGATGACACCAGGGGTTGCAGCCTTTAGCCTCCTCGTTAGAGCGTCCGACTCCCACGCCGGAGACCTGGGTTCGAGGCCCGTGCAGAGTGGGGCGAGTAGGACCTGGGTAGAGGAGTTACATATAGACTTCATTGACCCTGGCCATGTAAAATGTTCACATGAATTCAATACAGTCTGCACTTTCATTTATAATTGACAGGTGTGAAATACATCAACTCTTTTTAAGCTCTTCAAACTCAAAACTAAATGGTGGTCACAAATGCGACTGATGAGATTAAACGGGTTAACTACGGGCACATTTCAAAGGCATAGCAGACATAAAAAATTGAACATGCATATCATTATCGTCGCACTGCTGGAAGTCAGTAACGCTTGTTCTATGATTGTGAAGCAGAAAGGATAAAGGATAGGCCTGACTCAGCATGACATGTGCCTCCGGAATGCGAGCACCACCTTTTAACAATCTTTCCGAGGTCTCTGTGCTTCGCACAGACTCTTCAAGGGGAAAAAGAGAGCGGCAGAAGGTGGACAAGATACTTCAGACACTTCTGTGAAAGCACAAGACAGCAGGTTGGCATACAGACTGGCATAGTGAGCGCATGGGAGAGCACTCAAAGGCTACACCTTCAGAGAGGAGCTGGCACGCAGCCGTGTTTAGCACACAAAAGGCAAGATCAAAGGCCGCCACGGCACCCCTGCCCCACTTTCATCTGCTTTCCCACACCTGACATCAGGCAACCGCAGGGGGCAATTCTTGCACAGAGGTGCCCTCTCCGTTTGTTCTTCATCATTTCTCTCTTTTTCCTCATTCTCAATGACTCAAAGCATGGCCATACCTTTGCTAATCACAGATTAACCTGTTGGATATTTCTCAAGGATTTCCTGTAAATAAACAACAGGGACTTACAAGAGATGGGTATCTGGAGCAGAAGATGTACCTCAGAGTTTCGGTTCTATTCATCCTTAAACTCTTCAACTCTTAAATCCTTGAAATCTCTTTTCTCTGAAATCATTTCATCATTTTTTTTGTAGGATTGTGGTCCCTGCTGTTATTGTTCTAGAATATAATCGCATACATCACACACAGTCATTCTCATACTGATTTTTATGCTTCATTTGTGAAAGGTTATGTTTAAGAAATAGTTTTCCACCTCTTGCCCAAGTTAACAGGGCTGTAACATGGTCAACCCTGTTATATTCAAAATATTGTGGGGTTGAAGAAAGTGTGAACATGTTTGCCGATATTATCACACCAAATTAAGTCTTTCTTGTACTTTATGGAGGGAGGAGAGGTGTTTGTTTTCTGTAAAACATTTGTCACTGATTTTTTTTTTTTTTTTTTCCCATAACAGAGTCAAAGTATTTTGTCTGACAAAGGCCAACATAAGTATAAACACATGGAATACTCAGACGAGAAACTTGGCCTTGTGAAAAAGAAGCATACTTATTACAGAAATAATATATTTTAAAATAATATACTAGACTGAATGTAATGATTTCAGAAGCTTAAATAGATGTTAACTGCAATTAATTGTATTATAGTTTGAATTTATATTAAATGCCGTTAGCTGAAATTTAGAGTGATTTTGTTTTTACCCACTTAGGGGCCAACTAAAAACGGAAAACTTTTTAAAACGGACTTGAAAACTTTTGAAAACGGGTTTCAAAGTGCAAGTTTTTGAAAACGATACCGTTATTGCCTCAGTCTAAAATACAAAAACGTGAATTTGTAAAAACGGTAACGTCATGAACGTGTATTTTGTGTTCAGTCTATAGTCAAAGTGACATTGCCAACTACTAGCCTGACATGCATAATACAGCGTTTTTAGTTATTATTGTGGATCCATGTGAACAGGGATCATTTTGCCAACATTGTCATCTGTACGCGAAAAACGCAAAGGAAAAACGTTTCCGTTTTTTAGTACATCGTTGTAGTGTAAACGTACCCTTGAAGGATTAGTTCACTTTGAAATGAAAATTAGCTCAAGATTTACCCTCCCTCAAGCCATCCTAGTTGTATTTGACTTTCTTCTTTCTTCAGTTGGAGTTATATTAATAAATATCCTGATGCTTCCGAACTTTATAATGGCAGTGAACAGGGACAACGAGTATGAAGCTCAAGAAAGTGCATCCATCCATCATAAACGTACTCCACACAGCTCCAGGGGGTTAATAAAGGCCTTCTAAAGTGAAGTGATGCATTTGTGTAAGAAAAATATCCATATTTAAGAAGTTATAAAGTGAAATATTTAGCTTCCACCAGACCACCTTCCGTATTCAACTTAGAAAGAAAGTGTAACGCCTCTCGCAGTTCAAAACACTTACACTACGTCCTACGCCTTCAATATTCATCTTATGAAAAAAAGCATAACTGACACTATATGGATGCTCTTTCTTGAGATTCAATCTTGTATCCTTGTTTATATTGTTATCAGTAGTTTTCATATCATAGTACACAATGGCACCCTGATCCAGAAGAAATCAGTAAGGATATTTCAACATCGAGCAGCCAGCCAGAATGCAATTATATATACAATTATAATAAGTATTCTTTATTGACTTTCAAACCATTCTATACAGAAAACCACAGCCTGATTCTATATTAATAGCATAAAACTCTTTTTATGGGAATGGATGTACAGCCTGGGTGAAAAGTATCTCAGCGGTCACCTTAAATTGCAAAAGTGCAATGAAATGCGTTTTGGGAAACGGTAACAAGCCCCCAGGGCCTGTCAAAAAATGAAAGCAAAAGAAAAGGAAAGACAGCAGAAGGAACAAATCTCTCTTTCTGTGGTACAGTGTTGAATGTATGATTCGTATTGTTTCAATCAATCCCAATTTAATAGACAGCAACCCAGAGAGAACCTTTGGGGAGTCATGAAGGCTGACAGATGAAAACTTACTGCTATCATCAAAGACTGCGCCAGCACCCAGAGCTTACAGACGTGAGGGATCAACGCAAAAATATGGTGATTCTCATATTCTTACGGGCCACAGCACGGTAACAGAGCCAAAAATGGTGGCACGTACAGGTGAAATTACTCAAAGTCAAATAGGTTTGTCATTGTAAATATGTACCCTTGTAAAACCCAAGATGGTTCTTCTATAAGAACACATACATGGGGGCATGTTGGTGCAGGTTTAACAGCATTGTTTTCTATATTCTCTCTTAGGAAACCTGGGGAACAGCTGTTAGGGTGAATTAGGGTCTCAAGAAGTTCTTGTTTCTTGTTTCCTCAGATTATACATTATGAAAGCAATGGTTGAGTAAACATATGGAGCAATCATTATCACCATTTCTATTGCTCAATGGCAATGTTACTGATTGCGACAGTACCCTAACATTAAATATTATTTTATAATATATTTTAATGTTTTCTTTAATAGATTCTAAGAGAACACCTTAATATATTCGATTGATTCTTCAATTAGGCTACTTTATGAAAAATGAGACTTTAATGAATAATAATTAGAGAAACAACCTTGATCAACCTAGATTTTTGTATAATGTGTAATAGAGTACCTCAGAGATGACGTGTTTTTGTAGGCCAACCCGGAAGTTTGCGGCGCACGGGTTCCCTTAATCGAAAGCCAATGCATTTTTCCCATAGACTTTTGGGAAATCGCAAAAAATAAGCTCTGTGTTTAACAAAAGGTTATGACACTTACACATTTTGTCTATCAAGATAATCTTTACAAGTTAACACAACATTTATACATTTTGAAGCCTAAATAAAGTCATCAGATATAAAAAGCTAACAGTAGGCTATAAACGGACTACAGCACACCATGGTCGTGGATCAACGTCACCACCACCAAGCTTCCTCAAACTTTATTCAAAAAACAACTTTATTTAAAAACATGCTTGCTGATTATGATCTGCGCTGTGTATGAATACTTATCCACTTTTTTATGAGAAATGCTGTCCAGATGTTTGTCATGATGACGTCTAAAGTCCTCGCCAAAGGAAGTAGTCCCTTTTAGCAATTTGTTAGCAACCGCTGTTTTTAAGACACAATAAAGGTTTAAAAAATCTCAAGCGGGTTATAACTGGTGTGTTTTATGTCATAGATCAAAACGTGAAAATATTTAGAGGTTTTGTTAACCACAGACCTTATTTCAGGTGATTTAGCAAAAACCCATTGACTTCGAGGGCGATGGAACCGGAAGTCCTAAAATGTTAACTCGCTTCCGAGTTTTGCCTACAAAAACATGTCATCCCTGAGGTACTCTATGGAGTGACCAAAGATAGAGCTCATACATATGTAGGGCCCTATGATTTCCGCATGCAGAAAACACAGACGGAATCGCGGAGTCTAGTCATAAAAACGGAATTTAGTATATAACGCAGAATGTCACGGAATTTGTCAAATTTTTGATGAATGAATAAAAAGCAGGTCAGTACACTTAAATCAAATCGCGATATAGACTAGTGTCTGTGAATATTAAGCCGCAAATAGACTATTTAAATATGAATCCTGCATGTCTGTGTGCCTCGGTTTCATTTACCTCATACACACACGCGCGCGCATGCGTGTACGTACACACACTGAAGCACGTGCGACGCTCGCGGTGTTTTCATCCTCTGTCGCCTCACTATAACTCATTAAACGAACACACGAAATTCATCTCCAGAGCCGCTCTGAAAGTCACTTCAGCATTTAACCGCTTCGTTTGAGAAAACTATCGTCATAAACAGAGAGAAACTCAAAGCTCTCGACAACCCGTCAAAATAAAAGTTTGATTTAACTTGACAGAAACATATTAGTGTTGTACAGTAGAATTTTGATAACTTAATTTAATAATAAATTATTAACTATCTTTTTAAGGAATAATCTATTGTTTTCAATGTTTTAATTTTAACAGTAAAGCTCTGTTTGACAAAAAAGTTTAATTTCATGATTAAAATATAAATTAAATGGTATGTGTTCATTTGATTGCCGGAAAAATACGGAACAAAATTTCTGGAAAAAAAAATAAATTTCAAGTAATTAGACATGCTTTTTGATTATTAAAATGTAATTAAACCAATAGAATCCAGAAAAGTTCAAACAGACAACAGAATTTGGTAAAAATAAAACAGAATTTGAGGGGAAAGAATAAAACGTATATCATAGGGCCCTAAAAAATTTAATTTTTTGTTAAACTTTTAATAAATCGTTGGTAAATTGGATGTTTCATTATTTCAATTAATTAGACATGCTTTTTGATTACTAAAATTTATATTAACCATTAAAAGTCCAAAACTGAAAAAAAAAAATGGAATCCAGAAAAATTAAAACGGAAAAAACGGAATTTGGGAAAAAATAAAACAGATTTCATAGGGCTCTACATATGTGTACCAAGTTTGGTGAAAATATCTCATTCTGTTCAAGAGTTATAGCCATTTTAGTAAAAGTGAATCCGCCCACTTAGAACATATTGGCACCTTTTTTTTTTTTTTTTTTTTGATAACTTTTGATACTCACCCTGTGTTCCATTCGGAAGGGCTCATCCCTTTGCCCTAATCCCTTCAAAGGGTTTACCCTCCGGAGTGAGAGCTTCGAAGGGATGAAGGGTGTAGGGGTCAAAAAAACTCTTTTTTTTTGGAACGCACTTCTGCGTCATCTTAACGAGACAATCAAGGAGGTGTAGATTGTGCAAGCTGCGCCTTTTGTTTTACGTTAGTTTATTTATTTATTTTTGGTTTATCGCACCGTATTGTATATTGTGTCTATGTCTTTTAAACATTTGAATGGACTGATAAAGGGAGCTGTAATGTATTTTTGTTGAAGTACAATGTCGTTTTAACCATAATAATATACCAAATCTAACTCGTATAAATATTACAGTAGTATAGAAAAAATACTATACATACATTTATAGGTAAAATCGAACTCCGAGCCTCCTGTATCCATTCTGTGATGCCAAACAACTTCCCTGTGCAAAGGATCATGGGGGCACGAAGTGTCCATCAGTTGTACCCTTCGAAATCCTTCATTCTGAAGGGCCCTTTGAAGTGGCCAGTTTTGAGCACTTCGGTTTGGAACGACCCTTCAATATGGCGGCCATGATTGTTTTCACTCCAAAGTGCCCTTCGGAGGGTGATATATCTCATTTAGAACGCACCGTCAGTCTCCAGAGAACATTTCTGCACTGGTTTGGTTCCGATTTGGTGAAAAACCCAATAGCGGCTGGCTGCAGACTTAATGGGCGAGTGGAGCTCCACTCAAGAGCGGAAATACGCCACCTCCACTAGTGGAGCTAGCTACAGCTATGGCCACTGGGCATGCGCACATCAATATTGCATCATTTAATTACTGTATTTGCATTATTGTAAGGGTAGATTTAGGTTGGGGTAGGTGTAGACGTTAATAAAACACAAATCAAAATTGCATCATTTAATTACCGTATTTGCATTATTGTAAGGGTAGATTGGTAGGTTTTGGACAAAATTCAAAATGGTGGAGATATACAGCACTTCCCTAAATACAACTAATAATATATAAATGGGGATTTATTGTAAAAAGGTTGGTGAGATGGTAATGATAGCAGTATTGTAATTCTTAAAAAAAAAAAAAAAAAAAGAATCAATCACAATACCTAATAAATTAGAAATGAGAGATTGCACATTCTTTGAGAAAAATGCAAAGCAGAACACTTATTATACATTACGAAAGAAAAAGACAAACATAATGAATAAAATTCTGGCAAATGTAACATTTCAACAGTGACCAATTTGCCAAAAGTAATTAAGCGTACACAATAAAGTGCAAAAATATTATAATCTATCCTTTAAAACTAGAAACATTGTTATTTTTTCTTTAAAAAACCATCCTAGGGAGCCAAAAACTTTGGCTAATTGAAGAATCACCCACATTTATATTTCCTGGAATAGTGTAATATGCACTGTCGGTGCGGGAATTCATTCTCATAAGCCCGAAGATGAAATGATTTGTTTCTTCTCAGTAGCGCAAAGCATAAATCAACATAGAGCGGCCGTGTGAAGAATTCAAAGAGGAATATGATAACCTACATCATTAAGCTCGAGAGCAAGTACAAAACTTCAGTGATAAAAGTGTCACAGTTTTTGTTGTTTGGGTGTTTTAAGCGCAAAGAAAGAAGCGAGAGACTTTTACGTGAGTCTAATTAGCATCACTGCTTCCAAACACAGCTCACTCTCAACACTGAACCCTGGCCAATAAATAAAGCCACATATCTTAAAAACAGGAAATGCATGTTGTGGCGGTAGAACCATTTAGATCTCTCTTGGATCAATATCCCCTTAAAAACAAATGGACAAGTCGGATGGCTCAAATGGCCTTTTTTCCAATTATACAGCCTGGGTGGATTTTTATACTTCACTCACGTACCCGTTTGGCTGTAACTTTTGAATAGTAACAAAATGCTGAACCTCTTTTTTCCATTACACACAACAACTTTCAATTCAGTTCAAATGGATGAAACATTTGATACCAATTACAGCGTCGCCCACATTTTACTATGGAAACTTTGAAGGAGTTTGGATGGCGTAAAATGTTGAGTTTTGTCAAGCTCCAGCAAATGAATATGCCGGCCTCCATCGCTAACAATCTAAGCTGATTATCATGCATGGTACGTGGCCAACTGCTGCAGGATTTCACAATTTCAGCAAGATTTACAGGAATTGTGCATAAAAATGCGTTTCACTGGAAATCCTGAGCTTAAAGTTTCGAGATATTGAAGATGCAGGCAGTTCTTCCCGTATAGCAAAGAAATACAGTATGCCGTGAGTCTGTTCAATCACAGATAAGCCGCTGCATCCAAACAAGGTCTGATCCAGAGAGAGCGAGTAACTCTAAACAAGCTCTTATGCTGAACAGATGTGGGGTTCCTCCCCCTGTACTACACCGTAGCCTGCAGTCAAATGTGTGCACGCTCCACCAAAAGCAAAACAAACGTTTAGGGTGCATATTTAGCATCGCTGGGATTTTTGCGGCCGACGTGACATGTTAAGGCCAACCAGACTGCGACGTGAGGAGGGATCGTAGTAAACAAAACAAGTTAGAGGCCTCTGGTTTTGCAAGAATGTGAATCGCAGATAGTGGAGAACTCTGTGGATGAGAAAAAGTGCTGCTCTAGTTGATTTACCTTCAAGTTCTGGTCGGAGTGCGAACAGAAGACGCAGCTGGTGCGTGTCAGAGATGAGAAAGCGGATTTAAAGGATTGTATCAGACCTCGATCCAACCCCTATCCTTGACTTGAACCAGCACTTGTGGTTTTTACGTAACATCACAAAACTGGCGGAGGGTTTCTTGACGACCTCAAAACATAAACACACGGTGTTTGAAGTGCAGTATCGAGGTAAAAACAAACAGTTGCGAGGGTCAGGCGTATTTCACATTTGCCGTATCTGCGGTTCGAAAGTTTCGGCCTCCTTTGATAGAGAGCACGGCCCTGATTCGACCCTTTGACCTCGCTATCACAGCACCCCGTTTCAACTTAAAGTGCACCGTGTGAGCTTGTCAACACTTAACCCCAGACTACAAAGGTGAACGCTAAAAGCCATGTAGCTGCGTCTACTGACGTCACTTTCCGTAATAAAATGGCTCAAATGCTCTAAACCGCAGCTCAGTCCAGACACGCATGCCAAAGATGCAGCAAATGACACATCGACTGTCTGTGATATTGAACCAGCTAAATGAAAGATCTGTTTTTGAGAAAAGTAAATAATGAGCCTGAAAACCATCTCTCAATTGCGCCTTCATGCCACGGCTTGTTTTGAAATTTCGCAATGAATGTCTGTCCATTAGCTGGCAAATGACACATATTGAGTAAATAGCTGTCTTACATAATGCCTGCAAACAGGGTATAGATAATGATCACAGGCTTAACTGATTTATTGGGCTGTCCAACACGTTGCCTGTTAAGATATTTACATAGTGAACAAATAAGCAATGGCACTTGAAAGCGCTCCTGGTTGTTGTGCCGCCTTGACAGCGGTTGGGACTGAAAATTGAGATCTCTGTCAATATGATCCATTAGCTTGGAGGTGTTTAACTTAACAGCTTCATGATTTTGTTTATTTTGCCGCCGCCTTTTCCTTTATAATGCAGAACAATTGGGTTTGGATTGTGCACTCCAAAAAATAAAGGTTCTTTATTGGCATCTATAGACCTATTCGGACGGACTAGTCTTAATGGAGGACGTTAGAGAAATTTGTGTTTCACAGGCGTACTTTGTGATTTTAATACCGTCCGAATCTGCCATGTCTGTGTTTTTCTCACAGAACCTGTAAAAAATCCAGGGCAAATTATTTACTGTTTTTCACAAACTTAACTCTGAGAAATCTAATCCTATCCAAAATTGTGAAAGTCTGTGATTGCCAATATTGTATTATACTATCTCTTCTTCTCATGTGTTTTTTGACCCACCTGAGCTACCTTTTGAGTATGGATGGTATAGGGTTGGGTATTATTTGAATTTTAGTGATTCCGAATTTGATTCTGCTTCTTGATTCCGATTCTTATCAAATCCCAGTTTTGATTCCAGAAAGGTAAAAACATTTAGTCAAACATTTATATCAATATTCTGTGTCTTTTGGCAAAATGGTAGTTTTAACAAAAATACCACACACAAAAACAACAACAAGAAAAAACTGATAACTAATATAAGCTTCACATATTATTGAAATGTATTCATTATTGAAAAGACAAGTAAACAGTGAAAAACTTAAGAACAAATAAGGTTCAGGTACAGGAATTGTAATCAAATGTAAAATAACACTGCATAACACTTCCTTTTTATAAATAAAATATAGATTAATCCTTATTAAAGTTACAAAAAGTTATTCGGTAAAGATCAGTGGATGATTTTCTTTCATTCTTTGATTAATGTTAATGACACAGACAGCAGCAGGAATATTAGGCTGCTGTCACTTTAAGACCTCATGCAGGATTCAATATACAGTACTGTTACACATGCGTTTTCTTTCTCAACTGTTTACGCTCACTTAAGACAAAACCGACTGTGTTTATGAGGATATTCTGACATAATTTTGTGTGTATTTGTGCGTTCAAGCACAAGAAGACACTTGTGGGAACTCAATTCAGTATCGCACCCTATATGAGAGGCGGCTATTTGGATGTGTGCGCAGCACACCGTGCGAGTGCTGAATTGAGTTCTCTTTCACATCTTCTTGCGCTTGAAATCACATTAAAACGTGCACACAGGAAGTGATGAGCAGAATCGAAATTTTTATTTTATTGCAAGTATCCGATTCCTGACCTTAAGGCCGTGTTTCCACCAAAGCAGTTTTTCCAGTGGCTAACGTACTTTTCCAATTGTTTTCAATGGGAGCACCGTGGTTTTTTAAACAGCAGGAGCGTAACGAGGCCCTGAGTGCTTGGCGTTTTTTTTTTACCAGTTGAAGAATGTTTAAAGGGTTAGTTCACCCAAAAATGAAAATAATGTCATTTATTACTCACCTTTATGTCGTTCTACACCCATAAGGCCTTCGTTCATCTTCGGAACACAAATTGAGATATTTTGATTAAATCCGATGGCTCAGTGAGGCCTGCATTCACAGCAATGGTACTTCCTCTCTCAAGATCCATAAAGGTACTAAAAACATATTTAAAACAGTTCATGTGAGTTCGGTGGTTCTACCTTAATATTATAAGGCGACAAGAATACTTTTTGTGCGGCAAAAAGACAAAATAAGGACTTTTCAACAATATAGTGATGGGCCGTTTTCAAAACACTGCTTCGGAGCTTTACAAATCGATGAGTGATTCGAATCGCCAAATGGAATCGCCAAAGTCACGTGATTTCAGCAGTTTAGCCGTTTGACAGGAGATCCGAATCACTGATTCGATTCGTAAAGCTCCGAAGCAGTGTTTTTAGTACCTTTATGGATCTTGAGAGAGGAAGTACCATTGCTGTAAATGCAGGCCTCACTGAGCCATCGAATTTAATCAAAATATCTTAATTTTCTCAACAGATAGGCATTTTCAGCAAAGCATTTAGCGTTTTCAGCTGGCTAAAAATGCTTTGGTGGACATGCAAACTAAGTATCAGATTCCAGAATTGGAATCGATTCCCAACCATAATGGTATCCAATGAAAAAATAAAATGATATAATTAATAAATAGAGCCGGAAACTGCTAAGACTGCCCATAATATCAGTCATACAGTGATATTTAGTGTATATCAGTGATACATGTCTAGATGTCTCTGCTTACTTGTGTGGGTTTATTATAAACAGCATTTTCTATAAACTCATATGAAGTTTATTTTTAATAGGATTTTAATAATTAATTAAAGTTATATCAATAAGTAAGTCCCATTCGAATCAGTAAATGAAGTCACAGACGATGAGTGATAAGAATTATAACTTAAACATAATTTAAAAAAACAGGGCTTGTGGTTCGATGATGAACCTTTAAAATCCATGGAACCATTCTACTGGACAAAAGGTTCTTTATAGTGGAAAAAATTTTCTTCTGATTACTAAATTGTTCTTTACACCATGATTATTCTTCAATGGCATTGCTGTGAAAACACCATTTTTAAGAGTGTATTGTATATTAGATTCCTGCTTTTTTTCTAGCAACCAATCAAGCCGTAAAAAATGTATGATACATGTTGCTTATTTTGGTCATATAAAAATATGAGCATGATGGATTATGTTTGACTTCTATAGAATAAACCCCTGAAATAGTACGTTCAAAATGAACCATTTCTTCCATGATTGGATTCAACCAGGGTTATGCAACCTGGGGGGCTTAGGAGGTTCTTGAGTTTCTCAGTGCTTAAGACATGTTGCTATCTGAAGAAGGCCGTCACGTTAAGACCCCTAATCAAATCACTTGCTCTGAAGCCTCAGGGATGGGAGTTTACAAATGCTAGATGGCTCCATTATGTGCAGTCACGCAGGTCAAGACTGGTCACATTGACTCGAGCTCGAGAGTTTTCATCTGTTAACTACTGTGCTATTTTAACGTTGTCAGTCTTGGATTTGCATTTTCTAATGAGCTAGAAATGCTAATCAGCAGGCTACATCTGTGGGATTTTTGGCATTCTCTGTGCTGATTGTGGAGTGGATTGAAATATTATAAAATGTACTAGACTTTTTTTTGGACGTGAAACGCATAATTAATATTACTCAATATGTTAAGTCAAAATTAAGTTTTGTGGCTTTTACCTCCAGTTTTACAGACAAGGCTTAAGCTAATCCTAGACTAAAATGCACGTTTGAGCTGTTTTAACTGAAAGTAACTTGCACTGACATATCTTAAAATATCTCAGTGCCATTGTTTTGTCTCAAGATGCACACCAGTAATGTGTTTTTTAGTGAATGTTTATAAAAGCTATTAAATGCCCTAATTGAACTAAGGCCTAATCCTGGCTTAGGCTAAGCCCTGTCTGTGAAACCGGGCCTTAGTCTGCCTGTTAGGTTTGCGGCCATCTTTATGCTAGTTTTGACTTGCACTTTTATATAAAATAAGATTACAACACTGTTCCACACAGCATTGAAGAAGACATGAAAACAGGAAAGCACTGATGTCGCTTTTATTTAGTGCGTTGGGACTGTTTTTTTTCTACATTTGCATTGGAGGTCAGATTTATCATTTGTCTTGAGTGAGTTTGGAGCACTAGCGAGTGAGTACCTTGAAGCATTACTCTCACTAGATCTGATCAAATCAAAACACAGCAGAAACTGATTTCTTATCTCTTAAGATGTTGCATTTCCCTTTTTCCACAGAGCAGAGAGAGAGAGCATTACGAATCATTTGATTACTTTTGCCTCAAATGGATACCGAACAGCACAGCCCTTACCCCAGGAGCCCTGCATTGCACATAAAAATCAAATTAAATCCTGCAGCTTCTGTATTTTAAAATAATTAACTGGGTTAAGTGCTGTTATTGTCATGGAATGGGACTAAATGGAACATTAAAAGAATACATTTAAATATTATTGTGAGACTCAAAACAATGCAATTTTACTTTATACTTGGAGTTATCCAACGTTGTAATTTTGTGTGAATGTGCTACAATCTACAGCCTAATGTCACAGTGGTGTGTTGAGTGTGTTTGGGTCAATGACAAATACTAATGTTGGAAAAACTGTGCGCCAAGTTCTAAGAAATCTAATCTTTGTATTCATGTTCGTTTCATACATTTCAATATGAATGTTTCAATCAATTTTCAATTAAAAGTATTTTGAATAACTGAAATGTCAAGTGGTGTAACCATAAAGTAAAAGGTAAAAGGCACCTTGAATCTTTATCATCATTTAAAAAAAAAAAAAGGTTTTTGATGATATTTTTCAAGGTTTTTACATCTTCTTTTTTTTTTTTTTTTTTACATATTTTCCCATTTTACGTCTGAATAAATAAGAGCTATATATGGCATGCCGTTCAGGAAATTACTGTATAATATGAAGTTTGAGTATATGGAATGTAAATTGGAATATATGGAATGGAATAAAAGTCTAAATATATATGGAATGAAACTTTAATATATGGAATGGAAATCTGAATATATTGAATGAATCTGAATATATGGATTGAAACTTGAATATGGAATGAAATTTGAATAAACTGAATGAAACTGAATATATGAAATGAAAGTTTGAATGTATGGAATGAAAGTCTGAGTATATGGAATGAAACTCTGAATATATGGAATGAAAGTCTGAATATATGGAATGAAACTTTGAATATATGGAATGAAACTCTGAATATATGGAATGAAAGTCTGAATATATGGAATGAAATTTGAATAAATTGAATGAAAGTCTGAGTATATGGAAAGAAATTTGAATAAATTGAATGAAAGTCTGACTATATGGACTTAAACTTGAATATATCGAATGAAAGTCTGAATATATGGAATGAAACTTTAATATATGGAATGAAAGTCTGAGTATATGGAAAGAAATTTGAATAAATTGAATGAAAGTCTGACTATATGGACTTAAACGAATATATGGAATGAAAGTCTGAGTATATGGATTGAAACTTGAATATATGGAATGAAAGTTTGAATATATTGAATGAAACTGAATATATGGAATTAAAGTCTGAATATATAGAATGAAAGTCTGAATATATTGAATGAAACTCTGAATATATGGAATAAAATCTGAATATATGGAATGAAAGTCTGAGTATATGGAAAGAAATTTGAATAAATTGAATGAAAGTCTGACTGTATGGACTTAAACGAATATATGGAATGAAAGTCTGAATATATGGATTGAAACTTGAATATATGGAATGAAAATTTTAATATATGGAATAAAAGTTTGAATATATGGAATGAAAGTCTGAATATATTGAATGAAACTGAGTATATGGAATGAAACTAAATATATGGAATGAAACTTTGAATATATGGAATGAAAGTCTGAATATATGGAATGAAAGTTTGAATATATGGAATGAAAGTCTGAATATATGGAATGAAAATTTGAATATATTAAATGAAACTCTGAATATATGGAATGAAAGTCTGAATATATGGAATGAAACTTGAATATATGGAATAAAAGTCTGAATATATGGAATGAAAGTCTGAATATATGGAATAAAAATGCTGAAAATATGGATTGAATTTGAATATATGGAATGAAACTCTGAATATATGGAATAAAAAGGCTGAAAATATGGATTGAAACTTGAATATATGGAATGAAAGTCTGAATATATGGAATGAAACAGATAAATTGAATGAAAGTCTGAATAAATGGAGTAAAAGTTTGAATATATGGAATGAAAGTCTGAATATATGGAATGAAACTTGAATATATGGAATGAAAGTCTGAGTATATGGAAAGAAATTTGAATAAATTGAATGAAAGTCTGACTATATGGACTTAAACGAATATATGGATTGAAACTTGAATATATGGAATGAAAATTTGAATATATGGAATGAAAGTTTGAATATATGGAATGAAAGTCTGAATATATGGAATGAAAGTCTGAATATATAGAATGAAAGTCTGAGTATATGGAATGAAACTGAATATATGGAATGAAACTTTGAATATATGGAATGAAAGTCTGAATATATGGAATGAAAGTTTGAATATATGGAATGAAAGTCTGAATATATGGAATGAAAATTTGAATATATAAAAGTCTGAATATATGGAATAAAAGTCTGAATATATGGAATGAAAGTCTGAATGAGTATATGGAAGAAATTTGAATAATTGAATGAAAGTCTGACTATATGGACTTTAAACGAATATATGGATTGAAACTTGAATATATGGAATGAAAATTTGAATATATGGAATGAAAGTTTGAATATATGGAATGAAAGTCTGAATATATGGAATGAAAGTCTGAATATATAGAATGAAAGTTGAGTATATGGAATGAAACTGAATATATGGAATGAAACTGAATATATGGAATGAAAGTCTGAATATATGGAATGAAAGTTTGAATATATGGAATGAAAGTCTGAATATATGGAATGAAAATTTGAATATATAAAAGTCTGAATATATGGAATAAAAGTCTGAATATATGGAATGAAAGTCTGAATATATGGAATAAAAATGCTGAAAATATGGATTGAAACTTGAATATATGGAATGAAAGTCTGAATATATGGAATGAAACAGATAAATTGAATGAAAGTCTGAATAAATAGAGTAAAAGTTTGAATATATGGAATGAAAGTATGAATATATGGAATGAAACTTGAATATATGGAATAAAAGTCTGAATATATGGAATGAAAGTCTGAGTATATGGAATGAAAGTCTGAGTATATGGAAAGAAATTTGAATAAATTGAATGAAAGTCTGACTATATGGACTTAAACAAATATATGGATTGAAACTTGAATATATGGAATGAAAGTCTGAATATATAGAATGAAAGTCTGAGTATATGGAATGAAACTGAATATATGGAATGAAACTTTGAATATATGGAATGAAATCTGAATATATGGAATGAAAGTCTAAATATATGGAATGAAAATTTGAATATATGGAATGAAAGTCTGAATATATGGAATGAAAATTTGAATATATGAAATGAAAGTCTGAATATATTGAATGAAACTGAATATATAGAATGAAAGTCTGAATATATAGAATGAAAGTCTGAGTATATTGAATGAAACTGAATATATGGAATGAAAGTCTGAATATATTGAACGAAACTCTGAGTATATGGACTGAAAGTTTGAATATATAGAATGAAAGTCTGAGTATATGGAATGAAAGTCTGAATATATTGAATGAAACTGAATATATGGAATGAAAGTCTGAATATATGGAATGAAAGTCTGAATATATGGAATAAAAAGGCTGAAAATATGGATTGAAACTTGAATATATGGAATGAAACAGATACATTGAATGAAAGTCTGAATAAATGGAGTAAAAGTTTGAATATATGGAATGAAAGTCTGAATATATGGAATGAAACTTGAATATATGGAATAAAAGTCTGAATATATGGAATGAAAGTCTGAATATATGGAATGAAAGTCTGAATATATGGAATGAAACCAATAAATTGAATGAAAGCCTGAATAAATGGAGTAAAAGTCTGAATATATGGGATGAAACTTGAATTAGAATTAGAATTATTTGGAACTGATCTGTGAATGGTATCTCACAAGTAAAAAGATGGAGTGCCGTTGCTTATTTTAACACATTTGTGTATTTACCTGCGAAGTGGGTAATTTACGGCAATTTATCAGAATTACTGTGTGAAATGTCGGAGATGACAGGATGTAGACTCCAACTGTTTGTGTTGTTTGGAATATGATCAGCTGTTGTCTAAATTTTTCTAGTTCAGCAAAGTATTGAACAATATCAGGGAATCCAGTTTTTAAAGTCATGCAATTCAGAAAGCTATTGCTCTGATAATAAGGATATAACCAGCCATTCATTATTAAGTACTGTCAAATTTGCACTTTTATTCCAAATATTGCCAATTCCGTTCCATATATTCAGACTTTCATTCCATATATTCAAGTTTCACTCCATATATTCAGACCTTCATTCACAGTTCAAATATTTTATTTAAAATCTTGTCGCTTGTTTTTAGGAAATGATCATTCAAGATTATATTCAAAGAATCTCAAAGACATTTTTTTTGAGCCCCACATAAATAATCAAAATGAATTTTAATTGAGAAATTGAAAGCATGCTTATTATTGATGAGGTGTATTCAAGTCTGTGCAAATTGCATTTTGAATGTATTTTTGAATATCTCCACAGAAAAAGTCACTGACCCATATGCCAAAAGCGATGACCTTGATTTTCTACTCAGCTATTCTTCAGTAAAGCTCAAGGCAAAGGCAGTTTAGCAGCTGTTGGTCAGTTCTTCGACAGCTGATCACAGAAACACAGGCATTGGTGAGTAAGATACACCCTTCCTCCCTGTTCCATATGGCGCTGCCCTGAAGGCCCAAGAGCAGCCAGCTGTTAATTTCTGCACCCTTACATTGATTTAATGGTGGTAATGGGATCCCAGCATCTTCAGAACAATGTCACGATATCGGCGAGGTGTGGATGGGACTGGAAAAGATGCTTGCTGAGTGGTCCTGTGGACATCCCTTTGTAATAACCTTTTGTTAATATCTCCTCAATGGCCCTTGCAATAATCACATTCTGAAGTGGCATGAAATGCTGGAGTGCTCCATAACCGGGCTTGTGGCCGCAGAAGGATGTAATTAACTCATATTGAGTTTCATTATCGTAGAGAGCTCTCAGCTAGCATGCGGTTCAAGTGTATAATTGTCATATTAGATTCAATGCCTTTGAGAGATCAAATAGAGTCTCAATCAAGTTGTCGGAGGTGGCTTCAGGCAGACGCAGATGTGACTGACACAGATCGGCTTGTTTTTGTTGTTGCATGTCTTGTTAACCAGGAAGAATCTGTTACATCTGTTTGCTTTAATCTTGCCGTTGCGTCTTAGGTGCGAGTGATGGGTATAAAGACATCATCTTTTGAGAGTCTGATTTGGAAACGCCACGCTGTGTTTGTTACTCTTGGCTTTTGAAGATGAGAACGCCCCGGCATATGTTCAAAAGCTCAGCGACACAATACACTGCTCCGCGTTCTTCCACCTGCGAATCTCTTCTGGTACCACGCTAAAAATGTTTTGTATGTGTCTTTATTTGAAGACGCTGTGGAAACTTGTGGAACAAGACGAGAACAACGAGAACAGATGTAAACGAAAATAGCCTGAGCGTTTGAGGAACTTCTCTGTACTTGTGCTTCCATTGCTAGAGGTGTGACTTTTTAAAAATGTCTTGGGGTTTTCTTGTTCTTATTCCCATGTGTGAGGCAACATAAATACAGGCATTGATTTCTGCCCTGTCTGACAGATGGGGGAAACATTTGAGGGGGGTTGGGTAATAAGAAAAGTTCTCCTGTAGCGGAACGTGCTTAGAGTAGCGTATTCATGCTAGCTTCCTGATGGCACCTCAGAGGAGCTTCGTGATCTTCTTATTTCTTGAAGATCGAATAGCTGACAGGCATTATAGTCGCATAATGTTCTCCAGATACTCCTGTATGCCAAGGAAGAGCTTCAAATGAACCATTAGAATTGTGTGTGAAGATGGGATCAAGGGAAGAAAAGTGATTTGGCATCGCTCAACCTTCTCATGAAGATTCAACACGCTGTAATACGTCTCAAGTGATACTCGCTCCAGATGAATAGGCAAAAGCCTGTAATGTTCCTTGAGAACATTTGAATATTTCGCTTTTACATTTCCTCTCAAAGAAGGAAGAATGCAGCGCAGCAGGGGAGCATCGGCACAGCTTTTAGAGATGATAGCAATGACTTCATCCTTCAGCTTTGGTATATAACTCATCCCATTTGTCATATGGACGTGAATGATACCTTAAATCGTGTGATGTGTTGAGGGGATGTGTGCTTTTACTTGTCTAAGTGATCTGACTCACAATTGGTACTTAGAAGATGGAAAACAGACCAAAAGATTCCATAGTTAGATTGAAAGTAGCCATATTTGGAGATTAGAATATCATAGATGCTGCATCCGAAATTGCATACGGTCTTGTACTACATTTGAATTTGAATTTACTTTGCAACCGTTAAAAAAGTATGGGTCCCACTTTATATTAGGTGGCCTTAACTACTATGTACTTACATAAAACAATAAGTACAATGTATTTATTGTGTTCATATTGTATTGCAAAACTTTGCTGTTATTGTGGTGGGATACGAGTAAGATTATGGACAGGTTTGGTGGTATGGTTAGGTTTAAAGGTGGGTTAAGGTGTAATTATATAGTAATTACAGAAATTAATTACAGATGTAATTACATGCAGGTATTTTTTAAAATATAAGTACAATGTGCAAACATGTACACATTAAGTGCACTGTATCAAATTATTAATTCAAATGTAAGTACATAGTAGTTAAGGCCACCTATTATAAAGTGGGACCAAAGAATGTTCTATATGATATGAATATGGGTGGTATGAATGAAATTCGGACATACTATATCTGCCAGTTAGTATCACATGACCTACCAGCGTCAGTAGCGTCGCTCCATTGCCATTCATAAATCCTCTTCCTGATGAGAAAGGAAAGTGTCCATCAAATGCACACTCCAGAATCTCGGCGGCAGTAGGTCATCTGGATACATTTCATCTACTGTTTTTCAAATATGTATTCGGACATTATACTATTTTGACTCTTATGTTTTTCGCATACTATATAGTAGGTAAGTATTCGATTTCAGACTTGGGAGTCAACTCTATTGGCCTGTGGCTCAACCGCATTGGAAACCACTCAGAACATCTTAGTAACTGCATAGCAATGCCCTAACGTCATGGCAGCAGATTTTTAACAGACAAGCATAGTTTTTCTATAGAAAATGTTCAAGTCTAGTTTTGTTTGGTGGTATTGTGGATTGGCCCTGTTAAAACTGTGTTTTTGTCCTTTTCCTCCTCTGGTTTCATTCATTGTTCTTCAAACCCCTGTTTCAATAGAAAGGGGTTGGGGGCATCTTGAGTTTTGTGAAGAATTGCAGAGCAAGCAAGAACTGGCCCACCTCCCCGCTGGAGGCGTACAATGCTTCACCCTGGTTAACTTTGTACTTAGTTAAGTTTGGTGGAATGAATGAATCATATAACAGAGAGGCCCCAGGTTTAAATAAAGAGAGAGAGAGGAAGAGAGATGTTGATGCACAGCCAACAAAGTGTTTTTTTTTTTTTTTTTTTATACTTTTTCTTACAATGTTCATGTAAGAATTTATTGCTGTTGTTGTTGTTCATATACAATTGCTTGTTGCCTTAAAAAAGCATATTAAAGTACATTTACAAGTAACACCACAACATGTACAAAGATAAGTTGTTGTCTCAAACATAAATTTTGATTAAACAATTGTGTATAAATGATTTTTTTTTACTCCAAGGATTTCTGAAGGATCATGTGAGTCACATGATCCTTCTGAAATCATTCTAATATTCTGATTTGGTGCTCAAGAAACATTTCTGTTGTGCTGCTTAATGTTTTTGCTAAAGCCATGATACATTTATTTATTTTTTTTCAAGATGTTTTGATGAATTCGGTTAAATGTTTGCCCAACATGCTGGGCAGTTTTATTTAACTCAATTATTGTTTAAAAATGACTGCATTGCTTGCTTAATATGAAACCAAAATAGATTGAAAATTAAAAATCAGACACATAATTAGAAGCAACAATAATATGTTATGTTAATGTTAATTTCCAACATACTTTGGGTTCATTTTAAGTAAGCAATACAGTAATTTTTAAACAATAGTTGAGTTAAATAAAACTACCCAGCAGGTTAGGCAAACATTTAACCCAACCGAAAAAAAAAAAAACGAATCGCTGTGTTTGTCCATATTCAACCGAACTTGGGTTGTTTTTAACCCAGCATTTTTTTTAGAGTGAAAGTTCAAAAGAACAGCACACTCAAGGATGACTCATTTTTACTGAAGAATTCAAGCGCTTTAACAAAAATACAAGCTTCACATTTCTGCTTTTAAACCCTTCGGCCCGCTTGCCTGCTAAGTTTCCATTAAGTCCATAAGTGTATTACTGTAAATGCATTTCCTGTTAGTTGGACAAATTGAGGAATACTGGAAATAACCTGAACTATTCCTTCAAGTACATTGCTCTTTATTATTACTCAGTATTTGCTTAGGTAACATGTGACACAAGCTCTGTTAAATGAAGTGTGACCAACCCTTTCAAAAAGCAGAGGTGGATTGTTCTCTGTAAACACAGATGAGATGGGAAATGGCGGAGTTTATCTGCTACAGCTGGTTTTCTATCCCGCTCCTCCTAACCCCCGTGGGCCGAATCCCAGCACGTCTATGAAGTGTCGCTCCCTCCCCCTTCCTTCTAACATCTGCAGAGACCTTTGAGAGGAGAAAGAGAAACTAATGCAATCAGTCGCTCATTTTCTGCCATACAGATGGATGGAGAGACTCCAGTGGAGTGGGGAACTTTTTTACAGCCATAAAATCTCTCTTTGCCATGTGATACTGACCGCACAATACACAACTAATTGTGAATATTTATTTCCCAGCCTGTTCTGGGTACATAACTTCTTAAAGTGGGATATATACTTCTATAATAATAATTTAAGAGGTCAAGTAAGGTCTAGCCTCATGCTTTGCTGAGCCAACAGGTAATTTCGAATGAAACTCTAACCCTGAAGGTCCGTTCGTACCAAGGACGATAACTATAACGATACTGATAAATATATAGTTCTAAAAATCATTCTAAATATAAAAGAATAGCAGGTAACACTTTAGTATAGGGAACATGTATTCACTATTAACTATGACTTTTCCCACAATAAACTCCTAATTCACTGATTATTAATAGTTAGTTAGTTGTTAAGTTTAGGTATTGGGTAGGATTAAGAATGTAGAATAAGGTCATGTAGAATAAGACATTATTATGTGCTTAATAATTACCAATAAACAGACAATATTCTAGTAATATGTGCAACTAGTTAAAAGACCCTAAAATAAAGTGTCACCGAATAGCAAAGTCCACACCACAACTATAACGATAACAGTAGAGAGGAGCAATATGGTTGGAATCACTTTCCGAAAGTTTTTTTTCCAGCTGATTAACGAGAAAAACATTCACAGCCAATCAGAATCCACCCTGCTTTAAAGTGCTCGAGCATTTAAAGCAACAGATGACAAAACTGCAGCACACGCTGAACGATATCGTCCGCTGGTGTAGACGCTGATATAGTTATCGTTATAGTTATCGTTCTTGGAGTGGATGGGCCTTAACCCTTAGGCCCTGTTTACAGCTGGTATTAAGATGTGTTTTGGTCGATCGGATCACAAGTAGACGAGGGAGACACATTCCTGTTTACACCTGGTGTTTTAATCTGTCTCGTTTGTCCACTTTCAACCACTTCTGTTTTGATTTTTTCCCCGATATACTTCATACGAAATCAAAGAACGAACTGATCTGACGAAATTTTGAACAAAATCAGGCCAAAATGACGTTCGTTTTGTGTTCGTTTTGTGTTTGCGTGACAAAGCGAACTCAGGAAAAGTTCGCTCCAGCTGCAAAACACCTTTGTACTACCATTGGTCTGTGATGATGACATAATAGGAGTGTGCTGAGGCTCCGCCTTCTTTCACGCAGAACTCTTCTCGGACGCATTTCATCTGTTGAGTCCATCGAGGTAAGATCTCCACGGGTGAAAACATGAACGCACTGGATAGCCGTTTTATAGTAAATGAAGTTGTGCTTCTGATGAAATGAGGCACTGACACTGTTTTCCATGTTTGATAATGTAAAGCTGCTTGCTTTTAAGCAATCTATTGAATAAAATGCCATATAAATAAACGTGATGTGACTTTACTGGAGTGCTAATTTGCAGAGCTCGTGCTAACACACCGATGTTGTTATGATCAGATGCTTTTCTTATGATTTCTATAAAAATGCTTGCTGTTTTCTCATTTTTGTTGTGTTAATTTTGTTACTGAGAGGAAAGCGTGCAGCACATATTTACATATTCATCTAAACGTCGCTCTCAGCAGTGTGGGCAGCATCAGATGTTTGATAACAGTATATCGCTGCTCACGTATTTCAAACTTCGTTTTACCCCTAAACGAAGAACGAAAAAAAAACTTAACTGAGTATATTGGGGCCTTATATTGTAACTCTAAACACCTAATGCACTGCTAGTGATATGGACATGAGTGATAACTTAAATGTTGTGATGGCAGAAATTTGTCAGTTATTGTCGATATGAATCAAGCAGAATTTAGAGTCAGATCTATCCATTTTGTAATACTGTTTCCAGCATGCTTTGTGGTTAGGGCCTTCTGGATGTTTATTAGCACACCGTTTGGATGTTCTGGGTGGCATCGCTAGGTTTGACCCAAGTCAAACGAGCCGACCCCCATGTCTCTATGGAATTCTGGTCTCTAGATGTCTTGAGTCCTTTCTTCAATGTAAGTTTATGGGATTTTCTTCACATCCCTAGACAAAATATTGGCAAACATAGCTAATAATAGTTTGTGAAAAGTAATATTGTAAAAAGGAGTGGTTTGCCTTTCAACTTTTTAACAATACTCTGATGATGCAATCCTGCTGGAGGATATCACTTCCTGTCAGTAGCTCCATGCTGGACACTTCCACTACGTCTTCCCCAAATGACTGGCTAAACACTAGCTCTGGTTTCCTCCAATCTGTGTAATCCAATAGGGATTGTCACCCTGGTGGAAGCTTAAGGAAACAGATGTGTTAAGATAAGAGAGATGTTGACCTGATCCTGCCGAGGAACATGTGCTGACAACCCCCCCCCACCCCCCTCATCTCCATTTCTTTTGTCTTTCCAGCTGTTTCCGTCCCATGATTTGTCCAGGAACAGTCACCTCAGCTGGTCTTAGACTCTGACGTCCACCGCCTTCATTTTATGATGGTGGGTGTGTAAATCATTCATGTTTATTTGGATCCCATTCTTATAGTTCTCCTGAAAGGGAGTATGTGAGTGATTAAAGGCACATGAGTTAAGAACTACAGACACACAAACACATTCCACACAGTGATTGTTAGTTTATGATCGGTCCCAGACACCATAAACGATGCTTGTAAACTTGTGAAACCAATCGTCTGAAGGAGCAATACAGATACAGTATGTTTAAAGAAACATTAAAATCTATTAAAATGTGCAGGCCTGCATAAGTATTTAATTTTAGGTTATTTAAATATAATTTTTGTGCTTCATTTATACTTAACAATACATAGTGATCCACTGCAGTTGTTACTGTCAACTAAACCTACAATGCTGGGTTAAAAACAACCCAAGTTGGGTTGAAAATGGACAAACCCAGCAATTGGGATGATTTAACCCAGCGGTTGGGTTAAATGTTTGCCCAACGTGCTGGGCAGTTTTATTTAACCCAACTATTGTTTAAAACTTACTATATGGCTGGCTAAAAATGAACCCAAAATATGTTGGAAATTAAAAATCAGACACATAATTACTAGAGGCAACTATAATAATCAAAAGGTGAACATTTATTACTAAGCAATTAATAAGCAACAGGACCATTTATAATCACAAAGCAAATAAAAGAAAGAAATAAGACCAATTGCAATGAAATATGAAAACACACTGCAAAAAATGCTTTTCTTACTTTGTTTCTAGGCCAAATATCTAAAAAAATTTAAATCAAGAAGCATTTTCTAGACAAGTAAAAATTATTGGATTGTTTTCAGAAAAAAATAAGTCAAATTTAATTGAGTTTTTGCTTAAAACAAGCAAAATAATCTTATTTCCAACCCGAAAACAAGATTATTACCCCATTGGCAGATTATTTTGCTTGTTTTAAGCAAAAACTCAAGTAAGAAAAGCTTTTTTTTTTTTTTTTTTTTGCAGTGCAAATGCAAGAAATAAGACTAACTGAAATGCAATATGCTAATAAATGCAAAAAAAGAAAAAAAGAAAAAAAAAGAAGAAGCCTATCACAATTCAAAATGCAAACATTTCTATAATGTTATCCCTGAATGTTTCCCAATTAAAATATTTATATAATTAAAATCTATAATGTGCAATCCTTCAGAATGTTTGAGGAATATCAATACAGTACTCCTTTGCAAATTCTGTAATACTATAAAATACTATTTGTAAGCTTTCTTGCCAGTCAACATTTCTGCATATAAGTGCTGCATTTTTCATAACAGGTTTTTTTATTTTATTTTAAGTCTATCTCTGAAATAGTAGAGATTTCAGCATAAAATGCATGAATCCCCAGCTATTGGAGGTTATATTTCACTGCTCACCTATTGCGCTTAGATAAAGATTCTAAGGTGAGTAGTCCTGGAGGACATCTTCAAAGCGAGAAGGACATCAGAGGAAAGTGAATGAACCGGGCGCCCTCTTCTCCACATACTTATAATACATTTCATGTGCGACGCTGCTGGCCAGCCTGTCACAGGCATCACACGCCACAGCATTTCACAACCATTCACTTGATTTAGCAGCCTCACTCACTCAAACTCCTGAATACGCCCTGATAGCACTATAGAATTTTACAAAGTGCTCCCTGGGTGTCTATATGTACAAATTGAGGGAGTTTTTTTATTTTTATTTTTTTTACAAAAATAAAATGAAAAAAAAAAAAAATGCTTTCAAAGAAATTAATTAGTACAACTTTGGCATGATTTAAAGGGGACCTATAATGCCCCTTTTACAAGATGTAATATAAGTCTCGGGTGTCCCCAGAATGTGTCATTTATTATAGCTTGTCAAATTTGCCCCTATTTGGGTGTGAGAAAAAAAAAAAAAACACGCCATTTTTTTGTGTGTCCCTTTAAATGCAAATGAGCTGCTGCTCCCAGCCGCTTTCCAGAAGAGGGCGGAGCTTTAACAGCTCGCGCTTCGGTTGCTCAACAACAATAAAGCTGGAGAATCTCACACAGCAAAAATGAGGATTGTCAGTAACGGTGTTCAGCCTTACATTATTCAAACTGGAGTCGACACTGATGGAGAGACTCAGGAAGAAGTTACAACTTTTAGAATGAAACTGGACGTTTCTGAATGGTTAGTGGATAACTTTATGTAGTTGCTGTGAAGTTGATTCAACTCATCAACTAGCATGTGCCGTCATGTTAATCTATTGTGCAAATCCAGTGTTGAATTGACCCTCGTTTGTGAAGCAGTCCGGCGTAAAATGACGGCATGACAACAACACTCTACTACAACAACTCTTCCTCTTCTCTAAAGCAGCCCAACATGGCCTCACCCCCTTTGTTGCGTGTTCTCGGGGGCGGGGTTTATGTAAATTTTAGGGTTTGTGATGTCGCTAACCTGGGAAGAAGCTCGTTGTAGTCCCTACCAGCCGTTTGTTGTAGTCCTTAAACAGCAAAATCTTTAAAATAAAATATCTCTCTTTGTATTGAACTTTAAGCGTTGTTACTTTGCAGATGTTGTTTATGCTCAAACAGCAACATTGCACACTAATTAAAGTAAAAAAAAAAAAAAAAAAAAAAAAGAATAAATAAATAAAAAAAAGTGAAATCATAATCAACCACCCCTTTAACTAAAACGAGGAAACTAATTTGAAAACAAATCTTTTCTTTTGCATGTCATGTGTGAGGTTATGTACCTGGTAACTGAACACACTTCATCATTTGTGAACTATTTGTTTTATATGAACTTGGCCTTGGTCATTTCTTATGAGGCCAACGACCACTAAAAATACAATTTGTCCCCAGCATATGATGTGTGTCGCCTTCAATGTGCCAGAGGCTTCCAGCTTTTGTCTTGAACAAATCAGTTCCCATCCTCACGTCCTCAGCCACCGCTCTTGAGACTGTCCATCAGGTTCTTCTGTATCTCCTGAAAGAGATTGAGTCTCATCTGAGGGAGTGTGAGTGAATGAGAAAGAGCAGAGTTCTAACAAGACAAGAAGCCAATCAAAGCGCAGGGCTCTGCTGGATCTGACAGAAGAAGTGATAACAGCCTTTGAACCCCAGCCTGCCGAAGGCCCCCGGCTTGGCTCTAGCTTGGCCTTCCTTTGATACCGACCTCAGAGAACCAGAACCTTCCAGATCTATCACAGCAGGAGACGTGTACACACACACACACACACACACACACACTGATACTGATCTCAGACCTGAAGCGATCATCACATTGAACATCACTTAGGAATGAGAGTGATGTCATGTTTGCGTCAAAACTCAGCCAAGCTTTTCATAAACAGCTGGGTAACACATTCATTGATAACAAACATTTGTGATTCTCTACTAAGACCGCATTTTAAGGCATCATAGGGGCTCTCCTGACATGGAAGTTGATCCAAAAGGTACAGGGAGAATTTGTTGCGTCATACGGTATCTATCCTTCAAGGGTTAGTGGCCAAAAATGAAAATTCTGTCATTAATTACTCACCCTCATGTCGTTCCACACCCGTAAGATTTTCGTTCATCTTCAGAACACAAATTAAGATATTTGATGGCACTTAATAGCACTTAATGCTATGAAGTGACGAGAATACTTTTTGTGCGCCAAAAAAAAAAAAAAAAAAAAAAAAACTTTATTCAACAATATCTAGTGATGGCCCGATTTCAAAACACTGCTTCATGAAGCTTCGAAGCTTTATGAATTTTTTGTTTCGAATCAGTGGTTCGGAGCGTGTATCAAACTGCCAAAGTCACGTCTGTACCACAGCTGTACCAAACCCATACCAAAACCGAGGTACGTACCGAACCGTCATGTTTGTGTACCGTTACACTCCTATAGAAAATAGAACAGCCAAGATGTTCTTCAACATATTTTGTTTTCAATTGACATTCTCAGCCCTTTCTAAACTGGTATGACTTTCTTTCTTCAGAGTTATTGTTTTTGGGGTCACTCTCCTATTAAGTGCCATGCAGATGGTGATTTTCTGCAGAACTCAGTTCTAACCCTGTCTCAAGTGAATACTGAATACTGCTGTGGAAAAGCATGTGTATGTCCACACTGGAAAAACTCTTTCCACCCATAGAGAGTGAAAGGCAAAATATGTCACACAAAGATGTTCATGTAAAGGTCATGGAACAGTTCTTTTCCTGCTCATTTCTTTATTCATGACAGATTCAGTCTGTAAGACACGTGCTCTTTGGCCTGAATGAAGTTCCATAGTTCTGTTCCAATTGTGAGCTGCCTCGCTGTCTACCGTCTTCATCGCCAGCTACTTTCTAAGGCAGCTTCCTAAGCGAAATGGAATGATCATAAGTAGGGCTGGAAATGGGGTGAAGCAGAGTCCGGGAAGTAAATTTAGAGAGGGACTCTGTTGTGGTTCAATCTGGTTTCAATTTTTAAGGGAAATGAAAGGATTTCAATCGAGTTTTTAGCCCAAAGAAGCCGTACAAATCACGAGTTCAGTTGTGTCTGGGGTTGCGCAATGTTGACTTTCATGAATGCTGCCAGAATATTCTATCAGTGTGCTTTCTCAGCAATGAAATTTATTTCAGAGCAAGAAGTTACTTCAGATTAAATTAATCCCTAGGGACAACTTTATTTATTTTCTCTATTATAGCTAAGTGTATAATATCAACGGTTATGTTAGCCTAAATGTCTCCCTTAAAGGGATAGTTCACCCAAAAGTGAAAATGTTGTCATTGTTTACTCACCCTCAAGTTGTTCCAAACCTGTATGAATTCCTTTCTTCTGTTCAACACAAAAGAAGATATTTTAAAGAATGTTGGTAACCAGACAGTTGACTATAACCATTGACTTCCATTAGGAAAAACATACTATGGAAGTCAATGGCTAAAGTCAATTGTCTGGTTACCAACATTCTTCAAAATATCTTCTTTTGTGTTCAACTCTTGTCTCCCCAACTTATGTATCTTGGCAATTTTCATCACTGATAATAAGCCAGTGAACTGAATCCATAGCAACTCCAATAAAGGTCACTTACGCAAGCCAAACAAATTGTACTCCTATTGTGAAGGTCACAAGGGACTCCGCTATTGCTATTGCTAAAGTCAACATATCGCTTGAGACTTGCTGATATTAAAATTATAATTAAACTTTATTTGGAGTACTACTTGCGCACAACGCACATTTCTCAATATTAAGCCTAAAATGTGTTTGATAAGGATTGTATGAACTTAATATTAGTCTTTAAATGCAAGATATTTAAAATGTACCTAAAGTATATTTGCAATAGTTCCACTTTAACACAATCAAATATACTTAAGTATAGCTTTAGTTGGACCTCAACACTACTGCCACACAATTAAAGTGCATTAAAGGGATAGTTCACCCAAAAATGAGAATTCTGTCATCATTTATTCACCCTCAAGTAGTTCCAAACCTGTATGAATTTCTTTGTTCTGCTGAATGCAAAGGAAGATATTTGGAAGAATGTCAGTAACCAAACAGATCTCGCCCCCATTGACTACCATAGTCTTCTTGAATATCTTGTTTCACACTGTTACAGAAGTAAAATGGGTTGCACATGCCTATTCATGTTCATTTCAAAATCCAGTTTTGCTTCTTTATTCCAAAATCAACAATTCAGTAGCACAATTTTAATAAAATTGTTAGTACAGTATACACACAGTCATGTTAAAATAACTCCAAAGGATTCATGCCATTCCATCAGCAAGCCCACACATGCCCCACAAACACAGAGTGCGTATGGGCCAAGGAGATCCAAAAAAGTGTTTACTGTCATATCTGTCAGGCCGGGCTGCTTTCTCAAAATCCACTTCCTCCCTCTGGCTTAGAGTTGAAGAAACATAGGTGAGAAAGGTTACAGGTGCAGCAGGGAAAACTCACCTTGAGGGGAACATTGGAAATGTCATTTACGGTAGAGAAAGGGGGAGCAAATGCCCTACCTGAACATAATCCAGCTCTGTACCGCAGTCGGGCAGAGAGCATATTCTGCATACACACATGCAAAACAAACAGACGCACACACATGCACATTGCAATCTCGACATATAAAAAGAGCATCTATAATTGCATCTTCACCTGCGAAAAAGGAGGGCAAAATAACCTCAGGGCTTTTCTGGCAATATTGCAACGAAGTCAGAGAAAATTAAACAAATGCTGTTCTGACTGGTTGAGCACGCTTGTATTTAAAGCTCGTATCTGACTTGAGCTCCTAAGAGAGAGTAGGAGAGGCTGTGTGCTGGTTTTTTGGCAAGAGCGATAGCTCCAACCCCCTCAGAGCCTGTGCTATTTTGTAGTGTTAAGAATACATTTGCTGCCTGCCGTGAGTGTTTTACCAGAATGGCTCTGGAAGAGATGCAAAGAAAAGATAAAACATTGGCTAAAGCCAGAGACTGTCACTTGATATGTTTGCCCTGCTGATTTAGAGGCCACTTGGGAACAAATGACTTGAATACACAATTACCCCAGATCTTTACACCTTTTGAAATTATGGCCAATTATTATGCTGTTATTATATATGTGAGAGACGATTTCACATTCTGCGGAACATAAAGGTTTGCAAATGGTGCTCATTGTGAATAAACTGAGTCATTCTCAGGAATTAAATATACACCGTTTAAAGTTACTGAAAGAAGTCAACTAGGGTGCATTTATTAGATTAAAAATACAGCAAAAACAGTAATATTGTGAAATATTATTGCAATTCAAAATGACTGTTTTCTCTCTTAATATATTTAGGGGCCAAGGTGTGTAGGCACCTATTTTATCCATTGGTGGTCTTCTTCTTCTTCTTCTTCTTCTTCTTCTTCTTCTGTTGTCTGTGGTAAAAATTTGGCACACAGATAGAGGACAGTCTGAACTGTCACCATAGCAAATTTGGAGTCTCTATCTCAGTCCCTCTAGCGCCACCAACTGTCTGAACTTGCACTTATATTTTTGCTAATAACTTTTGAACTGTAAGGGCTTAAAACATTTTTTTCCCCTCTGATTCCTTTGCTCAAGACGATTCGATTGCATTATTCGTCATGAAAAAAAACCCTACGTTTTCTAAATCCTACTAGGCCGTCACTCTGATTTTCACGAAAATTGAACCAGATCATTTTCAGACCATGCAGACAAAAAGATGTGGAATTCAAGTTGATTTGTCAAATTGTTTCCAAAAAATGTGTGAAAGAATTTTATGTAGCACTTGCAAAAATAGACGTAAGGCTCTATCTCCTCAACGCTTTATTGTATTCAGACCAAACTTGGTCCATGTCATCACAAGCGTGACCTGAGGTTACATGCAGCGTTTTGGTCCGGAGCGCCACGTATTGGTCCGGAGATACAAAAAATTGTAATGTTGGCTTATAACTTCTGAACGGTTTGTCCAAAAGTGGTCTCGTTAGATTCAGGGTGCCAAAATGTTCAGGGTGCCAAAATGTTGTATTTTACAAACTCATGAACATATTATTACGAAACTCTGTATGGGTCATTGGCTTGCGGCACGAAGGAGTCTGAGAAGTTTCAGAAAAAAAATAAAAATATTTGCATGCTTATAACTTTGGATGTGGTTGACTTATTTTCACTGGAGTGAAAATAATCTCCTTAGAATACTGAATCTTTGCCGAGTCCAACGATACAGAACATGCTTGGTTTCGCCTTATAGTTAGTGTGACATTGTGATTCAGCATTTGCGAATATCTTAGAAACAGTGAGTCTTTGAACCGAATGACATTGTTGGTCTGCTGCTAGCTTCCTTGTTTGCTTCTTTTGTGCATGGCCCTTTAAATGCTGCTTGCAGCTATATTTAAAAATTAAATTCATTCATTTTAAGACAAAGCTGAATTTTGAAGTATTGAGCTTCACAAAGACAATAAAAGTGTAAAATATTCATAAATCGTCAAATACTGTAAACAAAACCTGATTAAAAAAAAAAAAAAAAATGCCACTCTTAAATAGGAAATATCAAACCATTTTCTTTTTTAATTTGAGAATGTCACAGAATAAAGGCATTAAATGGACTGGAAGTACAAAAACAAAAGACAAATTCTGCATAAATCATTTATTGAAACTGCATAGACAATGAAATCATATTTTAAATTCCAACAAAATGTACGTAGATTTTCTATTATTAATATTGCCCAATATTCTGAAAACAGACATTCAAAAATGCAATTATTGTATTTGAAATATATATTTTTTGCACACTAAACAGAGTGAAAAAAATAAATAAAATAAAACATGAAAAGTTTATCATCAAATAAAGTAACATTTCATTTAGCCTTTAATCATATCAGTATGGCACAGTTTCCTGAGAATGACCTCAAGAACAGACACAGAATCCAGGGTAAATTTTACTACACCTAACTTCTAAAAGCATCGAAAGGGTAGAGCAAGAATAAAGAGCTGGCAAATTTGGCAAACATTTCCTAAAGTAGGAAAGTGCACGTGGGAAGGCGAATAGAAAATGCTCTTTGATGCTGGTGAGCGCTGATGGCCATGGAGGGCAGGCTGAAAGAAGAGACGTGGAGTACAGCAAAAAAACTTCCCAACTGGGGTGATTTTCTGCTTACTGAACACTTTAGCTGTGCATGTTTTCAAGATGTGAAGTGCGGTGTAATCGTGTGCTCCCTTCGCCTTACATGTGGCCCCAAAACTCTCTTTCTGCTAACGCTTTTATTTGAAATTGAGATGAAAAGAATATTCTGGACTTCCGATTTGGGGCTTTTTTTTTTTTTTTTTCAATTACTCAGGCACTGATAAGCAAAAGGTGCATTTCACATGTGCGAGAGAGTGTCGTTGTAAAGTTCAAATAAATCAGGTTTCTCTATTGAACTTTCTATATTTTTTTTTTCCCCCCAGCCTGTGGGTGAATTAGATTTGCCAAATAACGGAAGTCATGTTAATGGGAAATTTCATGGGCTTCCAAGGGTTTAAAACAAAGAAATTCTGACTGTTATATGATATGATTGTTTGCTTTGGCTCTCCGCCATACAGAGTTATTAGAACCACTAGCGTGAGCTTGTCTTTACATGCTGCTTGATTTTCTGTCTAAAGCAAAGTAAGACCTGCATGAACTGAACTTTTCAACTGTAATTTGATGTGCGGTAACAGAACCCAAATAAACAGAGGTCAACATCTCAACGACCCTAATTTATTATACTTCATTGGAGTATAGAATTTATTTCAATCAGTGACGGCGTCTGAAGTGAATTAGCGCATGAGATGACCCGTCACCGAAGGATCTCCTGTGCTCTTGTGTAATACAGCACCCACTCATTTCAGTAAGCACCTCATAAGAGTCCTTAAAATCAAGTATCATTTGGTCAAGTAGTCTGGATGGACAAGTGGCAGTCACAGCTAGCCAAAACAATAGCGGGCATGCACGAAATACACACCTGCAGAATTTTGCAAGAAAAAATGTGAAGGCTCTTGAGTTTTTAGCTGACAGCAAGCTGTTTACAACATTCAAAATATGAATACAACCAATTTTAAATCCCTTCCGCACAATTCTGCTGATTTTTTCCCGCAGTCAGTGCTGAAAATGTGGAAAAAAAGGCAGGTTCCTTTTGCTCTTGCCATTGCTTTGGGACCAGAATATCTAACACACGTCTAACTATTTTACATTTTGGTAAACTGTTGGTGAATTCGTATGAATCTCCTTTGTACACTTTCATATGATCTGCTTATGATGCATTCAGCTCATGAGGAAATTTCACATTTGCAAGTTTTACGCACATGAATGCCACCATAAAGCTGAATTATGAGTGGGGAAACGCAGAACTTTCTTTAAGCCCTGGGTTTCTGAGTTGGGTAACACTTTAGTTTAGGGTCCAATTCTCACTATTAACTAGTTGCTTATTAGCATGTATATTACTATGATATTGGCTGTTTATTAGTACTTATAAAGCACATATTAATGCCTTATTCTACATGACCATATTCTACATCCCATAATCCTACCCAATACCTAAACTTAATTACTAACTTACTAACTAATAAGCAGTAAATAAGAGTTTATTGAGGCAAAATTCGTAGTTTTTTAATAGTAAGAATTGGACCCTAATCTAAGTGTGAATATGGAATAGAATTCAGTTCACATAAAAGCAAAACACACCTGATGTGCATTCTTTATTCACCATTTTGTAGATGTAGAGGTAAATAAGTCAGTCTTGCCGACTTTATTTTGTAGAAAAGCTACATCCAATTTTTACTTGAACGCACCTGATGTCATACCGCTTCCAAACTTGAAAATACAAACTTCTCTGGAGGACTTGAATGCTCTATTACACCACACTAGGTGTTAAGGCCCGTTCACACCAAAAATGATAACCATAATGCTAACTATATTAGCGTCCACGCCAGTGGATGATATTGTTCTGTCTTTTATTAAGCACGCTGCAGTTTTGTCATCTGCCGCTTTAAATGCTCGAGTTCTTTAAAGCAGGATGGATTCTGATTGGCTGATGTTATCGTTATAGTTGTGATGTGGACTCTGCTATACTTTTTCTTTATCGTTATCGTTATCTTTGGTGTGAACAAGACTTTTAGGTTTAGGGATTTTTTCCCGTACATTTCCGTACAAATCGGATCATACAAAGTCAGATCTTTAGATCTGGTTGGAATATCAGAGACTGTGGGGTGGGCACTTTTCACTTGGACTAGTAGGTAACCACCTAAAACACCCTAGCAACACCTCAGAATATATTATAGCAACCATTTAGCAACACCCTGGAAACCACTCAGTAAACATTACCATCAGGGCTTGACATTAACTTTTTTGCTCATCAGCCACTGTGGCTAGTGGTTTTCCAAAATTACTAGCCCCTCAGCATTTTCACTGGCCACAATACCATGGGGAAAAAAAACTGCCATATAGATATGTTTAATATTATCTCATAATTTAGCAGCAGGTGTATTAGGCTGCTGTCACTTTAAGACCTGACGCACAGATCCATTACACTGTTACACATGTTTTCTTTCTCAACTGTTAACGTTCACTTAAATCATAACTGACTGTGTTTACGTGAATACTCACCAAGACCGGCATTTTGACATTATTTTGTGTGCATTTGACTGTTTAAATACAATAAGCAGCGAAAAAGAACTCAATCTAGTACTAAGAGGCGGCTTTATGTGCGCGCACTTTGGGTGTGAGAACAAAAATCTGTGAATTAGAAAAATTATGCGCAATATATGGAAGCTTGTTTCCGCCATGAAATAAAAAATAAAAAAAAGGTAATTGTGACGTTTTTTCTCACAATTCTGACTTTTTTTCTCACAATTGCGAGTTTATATCTCACAATTCTTAATTTTTCTCAGAATTGCAATATAAAGTCAGAATTGCGAGATATAAACTCGAAATTCTGACTTTTTGTTTCTTAGAATTTTGAGGTTATATCTCGCAATTCTGACTATAAGACACAATTCTGACTTTTTTCTCACAATTGCGAGTTTATATCTCACAATTCTGAATTTTTCTCAGAATTGCGATATAAAAATGTACAATTGCGAGTTATAAAGTCAGAACTGCGTGATATAAAGTCAGAATTGTGCGATATAAACTCGAAATTCTGACTTTTTGTTTCTCAGAATTGTAAAAACTTAAAATTGCAAGTTATAGTCAGAATTGCGTCTTATAGTCAGAATTGCGAGGTATCGCAATTCTGAGAAACAAAAAGTCAGAATTTCGAGTTTATATCTCACAATTCTGACTTTATATCACACAATTCTGACTTTATAACTCGCAATTCTGAGAAAAATTCTGAATTGTGAGATATAAACTTGCAATTGTGAGAAAAAAAGTCAGAATTTCGAGTTTATATCGCACAATTCTGCATTTATAAGATGCAATTGCAAGTTTATATCTAATGCAAGTTTATATATGAGAAAAAAAGTCAGAATTGCAAGTTATAAAGTCAGAATTGTGTGATATAAAGTCAGAATTGTGAGATATAAACTGATTTTGCGTGATTAAAAAAATCGCAATTGCGAGAAAACAGTCAGAATTGTGACTTTATAATCTCGCAATTCTGACTTTTTATCATGCAATTCTGACTGCATAACTTGCAATTTCGAGTTTAAATCTCACAAATTCTGAGAAAAAAAGTCAGAATTGTGAGATGCAAATTCGCAATTGTGAGAGAAAAGGCTAGAATTGTGAGATAAAAAGGTGCAACCTTTTTTATTTTTTTATTTTATTTTTTTTAGCAATATGTGCAATCCAAAGTTGAAATTCACACCGTGTGACACCTATAATATTCACCCTGAGCAAGTGAAACGAGTGAATGAGGGGAGGTGGGTCTGTGTGTTAACTCGCTGTCGGAGAGATGAGAGAGCGAGAAAGTGCAGCTCGTTTTTCTATCCTGCTGAAAATGAGTATTGGAAGTTTTTCAGACATTTCAGTATCGATATGTATCGAAAACTTGATATTTCTGACATCACTACCACTGCTGAAATCCACCCGCATTTGGCGGGTGTAAATGTCAAGCCCTGATTAGCATTGTGACAGTGCTTTTCCATAGGCATCTTCATAAACTCAAGCTTGTTTGTAAAGTTGATTTCCCGCACTCATTGCACAGCCTCAATACTGTTTGTAAACAAATTTTTAAAACTGCTACATTAAACTCTTATTTATGCTAGCGTAACTGCTGCGCTCAGTTAACTACATGTTCTCCTGCCTCCAGATGCGAGGGGGGAAGGGAGGAGAGACAATGGCTCAGATAATCTGCAATGCATTAGCAAACATGCAAACAGTATGTAACTGCCCATTAGCGGTTAACAATGAGAGCAGCTTCTCAAATGCTGCAGATAGCCATTACTGTAATACGCCCCATCCTGGCTTTCCTCTCCCCAATGACAAAGTCCTTCCGGCACTGACATTAGATCAATAATGCAAAAGCCTTCTTAAGCTCCCTCCTTGTGGTTCTGTTTAAAAGGGGCCTCAAACTAATGATGCAGGTTAATTGGCTTGTCATCATTTGGGAGTTTACCCAAATAAAGAGACAGAGAGAGAAAGAGATCATGCCGGCGCCTTTAAAGGTTTGCTCTCGATGACTTCTCTTGTTGTCCATGTTTTATTGGTGAATTGTTTTTTCCCCCCATTTTCTGGCAGCCCACCAAACAGTCAAAGAGTTTTTTTAACCATAGTTGGGTCAGCATCAAACGAACTGAGTGCCCTCTTAAGAGTAAAGAGACCTGAAAATAGGCCCTCTTCACACATTGTTGAGGGAAGATTGTGTTTCTTTTGTGTGGCAGGGGTTGATTTCTTTTAAATCCAACACATTTCAGCTTCTATTTTTTTTTGTTATATGAAGATTATTAAAACTTTTTTATTTTACCATGCCTTCATTTTTCAAAGCCTTTTATACACACACTACTGCTGAAATGAATGTTTTTGAGTCTCTCATGCTCACCAAAGCGGCATTTATTCGATAAAAACGATAATATTGTGAAATATTATCACAGTTTACAACATGTTTTTACTACTTGAATATATTTAAAAATGTGATTTATTCCTGTGAATTTTCAGCATCATTACTCCAGTCTTCAGTGTCACATGATCCTTCAGAAATCATTCTAATATGCTGATTTGCTGCTCAAGAAACATTTCTTAATATTACGAATGTTGAAAACAGTTAGCTACTTAATATCGATAACCATCATTCTTTGATTATCAATAATCAATAATCGAAACCATGATTCTTTGATTAGAAATTTCAAAAGATTACCATTTCTTTGTAATGTGTGTGTGTGTGTGTGTGTGTATATATATATATATATATATATATATATATATATACATTAACAATGTAAATGTAATGGTTATGTTCTGGTTAAGAACTTTTTATGTGTTTTTGCCGTTCATTTACACATCAACAGCATTTTGGGGCCTGAAAACGCAAACTTTTAAAAACAGGTTTCAAAGAGCAAGTTTTTGAAAACCATACCATTATTGTCTCCATGTAAACTACAAAGAGTGAATTTGTGAAAACGGTGATGTCATGCGCATGAACTTTCACTTATGTTAGTTTCACTCAAACCATCCTTGTTCACATTACTTAAAAACCTCATGTAACTACATGAACTTAATTTAACTGAGTTGTTTCTACTAAAAATGAGTATTGTCAGCTTTACTTAATAAGTGTTTTTTTTTTTTTTTTTTTTTCAGGTAACTTAACATTGCTGAGTGAAACACACAAATTAATGTTGACATAACTAACTGGGCAGTGGATCCGTAGTTCCCAGCATGATTTGCAAGGGACTGCATTAGGAGAGAAAATTTAGGGATTAAAGTGTTATTTTATGTGTTTTTCAGTAAAGGGAAAGATGTTATTAGTTTATGTTAGTGTTTAATGTTCAGTTATGTTGGACATTTAGAGGAGTAATGTTTTTGAAATGTGTGGTTACCATTATGCAGAAGAGTGGCGCCTGTGTTTAGGCTGTGAGCACTCATATAATTTCCGCTTTCAATTCAATTGAGTTTGTTCAATGAGTTATTTTTTTCTTTGAGTGCATTTTGTACAGCAAATAGTTCATTTAATAAGGTAAATTAAGATGTGTTCACCTTACGTAATAAACTTAACATTATTAAGTAAACTGCACATATAAATATTATGTAACAGTGACAAATTCAAAGGATTTGTATTTACACAAAGAAATTTTTTCAACTTTACTTGAATTTCTTTTGTTCATACAACTAAATTGTTATTTGTACAAATTACTCAATATAGTTGCGTGGAACCACTTGACACTTCTTTTTTTAAGTAAATCCAACAATTCTTTTTTTTTTTTTTTTTTTTGAGTGTACATATTACGTGTTCAGTCTATAGGCGTGTAGTGTTTTTTACAAAGTGATACCGCCAACTACTGGCCTGGCAGCAGAATACAGCGTTTTTATTGTTTTTGTGGGTCCATGTGAACGGGGATCTTTGTGACAACACTGTCGGCTGTACACAGAAAAAATCATTGATGTGCAAACACACTCTCATTATCATGGTGTTTTGGTTTTCCTGTTTGCCTGTCTGCGTTCCCTATTAGTTTCCATAGTTCCTAATTAATTACACACCTGTTTCTGTACAGCTCATTACCACTCCTTGTGTATTTAATGCTGCCTTCACATGCTCTCGGAATTATCGTAAATACAAGTTTTCTAAGTAAAAATTGCACATGAACACCCTCCCATTTCGAAAGTTGAATGCAATGAGCTCGTAATTATGACTTCAGAAGTGGGAATTATCAAATTTCCGATAGCACGTGAAGGCAGCATTAGTCCTTATTTTCCTCAGTTCTGTGTTCCGTGTCGTTAATGTTGTATATGGTTGTGTTATATTTCTCCTACGTGTTCCAATTTATTATTAAAGACTGTTTCTATTTATTCTCCATCGTTGTGCGATCATTTAATGCATCTTTGCTAGAAACTAAAACTATTAATTTCTTCAACAGGATTTTTTCAACAGTAGTGTTGATATTTTATTATTTCACCATTTTCCTAGGCGTTGAATGTGTTGGAAATGGTGTCAGAGATACTTGTAATTTGTGTAAAAATTGATATAAATCATTTTCACACAAATTACAAGTATCTCTGACACCATTTACAACACATCCAGTAATAAACCAATGACACAACAGTGTTGGTGAAGGGCACATTGAAATATGAGACGTGATGTGTGAAAAAATGTTTGCAATCAAGCTATAATTGCAGAATATTTTTTTTAAAATAATTACTATTATTTAAAAAAAAAAAAAAAACATGTTTAATTGTCTGTGATTAGGCTACATAAAACGCTAGCTTTTTCAAAAAAAAAGAGACAAGTATGTCCACTTTTGGACATTGTTAGTAGACAAATCAAATAAACTCGCGTGTGATAAAAGTGTTTTAGAAGACTTTGAATTGCTCACAGTTAAAGTAATACCCAGTGATTTCCCTGTCACAGATCTCCAACAGGTGCTTGTTGTCTGTAAGATAAAAGCATTCAGCTTAAAATCACCAGCTAATACGGGAAGGATAAAGACATTCTACCTCGCTTCAATGGTCTCTAAGTGCACCGTTTGACAGTCTGAACCTTAGCAGGGATTTGCTATCTGGTCACATGGGCGACTTCCTCTTCATCAGCCCTGTTCCTGGTCAGTTTTACACCCTGAATACCCGGCACCCAATCGATTGACACAAGCCCTGCTTATTAATCTACCGGCCGAACACTTTGAGTCCGCCATCCGTTACAGACGGCATCAGGAGCCATTATGGTGACACAGCACTACATCATGCTGAATAAGTCATAAGGGTGGGTGGTTATAGCCCCTCCCCCAATCTCTATATCAGCATTTAGGATAAATGACTTAAACTAATGATAGGGAGACAAGGTATAGCGTTAGCCCGTATACCCAGAGACCCCCGGGATGAGATGAGGAAAAACATTTAGCGGAAAAAACCATGTGAGAGAGACACATTTTGTCTACGTGTAATTAAGCAGCTTTCTTATGACTCATCAACTGAACTGACATTTAAATGTGCTGTAGTAAGCTGTTTGACAGATACACAAAATTGGAGGAGGAATTAGGAATGAGTCTTTAGCTCTGGAAAATCCATCTCCTCACAGTCTGTGTGTGTGAAGGATGGGCTATTTGTGTCAGTCTTTCTACTTAACCCAGTTGGAATGTGAGCAGAAGGGAGTTTTGGGGCCCCCCACACACCAGTGCTCTCTCTCTCTCTCTCACTCTCACACACACACACACACACACACACACACACACACACACACACACACACACACACACACATACAGTGCTATAGTTTTCTGTAGGGATATAGGCAGATGAGGTTCATCGGTGAAGAGTGGGAGAATGTGGAAGAAGGAAGTTGGCTTGAAAATATCACTGTGGCATTTGGGAAAGTTTTAGCTAAAGGTGGATGTGGATCTGTGGGGACTGTGTGGGGAATTCACAGATTGCATAATAGCCATATAGTGTGTGTATATATATATATATATATATATGAGAGAGAGAGAGAGAGAGAGAAATATACCCTAGAGTAACTGAATATACTGTAGAATTTGCTGAAATCAATGACGTCCATACTTTTTTTTTAATTCAGTCCAAATCTATAAATGCATTCATAAATATATTAAAATGCAGTTAATTCATTGCATACAGAATTTCAAATGAATTTAATACACATTTATTTGAATAAACCTCTTCTACGCTTAACATGTTTTCAATTTTTGAATTAAAGTACATTTTGATATCTGACTGTCCTGATATCATAATATTATATGATAATATTTATAATATATAATAACATGATATCATAAGCTATGATAAAAGGCTATAAGCTCAACAATGACATTCGTGAAAATAAAGGCTTAAATAGCTTGGCATAATATTCTATCATTATTTCTTACACTATAAGAAAGTATTTTCATGATCGAAACTGCTTATTAATATTTAAAAACTTTTGTCTGCCGATCATGTGGTGCTACTAACATGAAGAAAAAAAAAGTTTTATAATAGAGAGGACCTCTGTTTACCTGCATGACTGTGTGTCAAGGTCAAAGGTCAAAGTCTCTTAAAAATAGCAAATAATTTGACCTTTTTATGATGAGGCAAGATTGGTTCATGTTGTATAATGTCATGTTGTGCAACTCCCTAAAAACTTAAATATGTTTATGGATTAATGATTCATGATTCAAACAAAGATACAAAGTAAATCATTATCATTAATAATAATAATAATAATTTTGTAAAACTTTTTTATCTGCTTGTTTGTTTGCTTACAAAGATCATGAATTAATTAATTAATTAATTAATTATTTGGTTAAACTGTGAAATTTTTAGTCAATAAATTAAACTGTTCCTTAAAAAGTTTTTCAAAACCATATGAAACCAATGTAAATACAAAGAGTATGTTTCTACTTGGCATGTGTTTTAAACTTGGACATAAGCATTTATCATTCACATACACTGTTTTCTTCAAATACTATGCTGTTTCTAAAATATTTTGGGCCGTTGCTAAGGCATTACTCAATGGTTGATTACTGCTCCAAGTCAGAGTAACCCATCACAGAGTCTCTATTATATTCTGGTTACTAGATAAGAGGGGGGCCTTCCTACATGTGGCATCTGTACACTGTCTACCAAGTCAAAAGGCTCCAAGTCTCTATGATATTCTGGTCCATAGGTATGGCTGATTTCCACCTCAATCCTCAGCATTCAGAGCCAGGCCGTGAATGTTGCATCAATGTGTATGAGATTTTCACTCCTTGTATCATCCACCACGTGAAAATCATAAGCTTGATTGGTTAGTAAAGTCACAGCGTACCTCTCCTCTCCACAAGAAATGGCATGATTTCCTGCCCATGTTTGTAACACAAACTATGGGATGACAGAAGTGAGCAACGGTAACCTAAAATAGTCTTTACTTTATATACAGCATACACTAACCTATCCAAGCACTGTCTGTGAAACCAGGCCTAAATATATGCAAGGTATGTATTGCATAGAGAAAATATGATTGAGGTTAATCTAGCGGGTTAAAAGTTTTTCAAGAAGATCATAGCAGTCAGAAAAGATGTTACCATTCGCAGCACCGCATTTAGAGTTTATGAGTACAGCAGTAGGATGATGCATGTGACAAGATGAATGTGTTTTAGTCAGGCTTCTCTGAGGACTCCTGCTCCTTTTATCATTGTTCGAGAGAAGGACACACATCACTTTGTTGTCGGAAAAAGAGTCAATCACAAGTGAAGTGGGCTCATTAGAATTACTTGGATGCAGAAACTCTTCAGACAAGGACGCCAGCGGCATTTGCAGCACACACACACGCACCTGCGTTAAGGTCGAAATCTCAAACGGAATAAATCAGAGCAGCGTAGTGAGAGCGAGCACTTTTAGCGACGCGCCATCATTTATCTCCTCGTTTTTGAGAGCTGCAGTTTTTGCAAACACAATGAAATGCAAATGAATGCTGCATGTGTTTTTCTCGGAAGACTCTTTGTCACATTCACAAATGCGGTGGCACACTCATGCTCACTCGGACGCCCCTTGTCTGAGGTCCTGGCAAAGATCAGGTAATTGTTCTCCTTTCCCGCCAGGCTTGATCGTCTCCGGAGTGCCACGACACATGCGTAAGCAAATCAATCAGCCCGTGTTCTAATCAGTTCCACTTATATCACCCTGAAAATAAATGATCCGTCCCATGAGGGAGGGGGCAGGACCAATCAATATGGGATAAGGTGAAGGTCTGTCCGGTTCTAGGCCCTGCAGGCTTACGGTAGGGTGAGGGGACAATCTGGCTTCCTAGTAAACAGGTTGCTCTTTCCATAAAGTGATTTGTCATCACTCCAGTTACTGCCGGCACATGGCCCCCTCATCTTTCCTGAAATGTCAGTCAATAAACCTCCCGAAAGTGTAAGGAACAAGGGGGAGGTGTTTGTAAATTGCGAGGGGGTTGGAAGGACACTGGATGCAGGGATGAATCCATTACACCTACTTAAATTCCATCTCTCATCCTCTTGTTCCAGCTACGGTCCCAAAACATGAGCCCCTACCCTTGAGCAGCTGTTCTTTATCACTGCTTGCTACAGCCGTTTGGAATAGGAACTTAGCAATGGCTAAACGGCCACACCAAGAAGCAGGGTTGTGGCCGTCCTGTCGGCATGCAGTCTGGTCCAATGTTTCCCAACCCTGTTCCTGGAGGCATCCCAATACTACACATTTTCAAACTCCTAAGCAAACGCACCTGAATCAACTCATTAGTAGAGACTTCAAGACCTGAAATGGATGGGCCAGATAAAGCCAGATTTACACTGCACACATCTGCGCCACGTTACGGCTCCGACACGGCCACCGGAGTCGATCGCGGCCACTCTAGTCAATGCTTGTGTTTACACCAGCCGCACCGTGGCGCGTTTCGCTAAAGATAGGCACCAAGTCTATTTTTGACGGACGCCACGTCCAAGCCGCGCAGTTCAAATACAAAATAAAGTCTAAATAATCACCCCGTGTAGACTCCCGCTCAAATTTCACATCACTTGGAGGCCAGAAATTGAAGACGAGATTCAAAGTTGAAAAACTTTTATGAAAAATCTTTTATCCTTGTCGTGGATAACTGGACTTTTAAGTGTATTAACTTCATCTACAGGCTACAGCAAAACAAAGTAGGGCAACGTCGGACAGGCAAATCTCATGGTCTCACGAATCCAGCCGCTTCGCTTCTGAAATGCTCCTGGTGTGAGTTGACACCGAGTAGAGGATGGAACAAAACCTCGCCGGAGGGGTAAGGGGTAAGAGACCCTGCTGAAAAATCCAGCTAAAACCAGCCTTAGCTGGTTGGCTGGTCTTAGCTGGTTCAAGATGGAAGAAGCTGGTTTTAGCTGGTCTCCCAGCCTGAGTTAGCTGGTGTTCAGCTGGTTTAAGCTGGTCTCCCAACCTCCCAGTCTCCTTGCTAACCAAAACCCCTCTAAAACCAGCTATGACCAGGCTGGGAGACCAACTAAAACCAGCCTGACCAGCTTAGGCTGGTTTTAGCTGGATTTTTCAGCAGGGGAGATATCTAAAATGGTGCCTCCAGCATTGAGAAACACTGGTCTGGTCCCCATTGTAGCCTATTCTGGCCCAGAACCACTCACTTAGACAGGAAAAGACTGTCTGACCAACATTTAAAGCAATCAACAAGACTGTGTTCGTCCAACATTGGCAAATCTAGTAATTTATCAACCTGGTACCTTATAAACACAACTGTTTCTTGGCGGACTGGCACCGACTCCTGGAAGCTGCACAAAGCCAGCAGTTCTTGCCATTAGACCGACTGTAGGTAGTCCATGGTCATGCCATTTGAAGCTGCAACTAGGTCCACCACCCAGAAAGGACACCTACAATGGCTGATTTACTCTGTCCAGTAACCAGGGATGGTGCACCATTGTTTTCACAGACCACATGCTCTGATTCATTCTTGTCACATGATGAAGCCTGGGATTCGTTAGAAATCTAAGAGTTCAAAAATAAAAGGCTGGCAGGATTCAAAGTGACTCAATGTTTCACAAGTGACTCGTGTTTCTTTTTACTACCTTCAAACATTGTTTGCTTTCTTATTCATTCTTCAACTATGCTGTGGTCTTCAGCTGTGGAAGATGATGCTTGTTATGCTTCTAGAAGTCTCAAGAAACTCTATAGGGAACGTTTGAGGAGTGTCCAATCACTCTCACTCTCTATTAGCGATAAACATATGACGGAGAGGTTAGTCTGAAAACAGATGTGTTATGTCAAAGACTTTTCCTCCCCAGTATGCTCTCTACAAAATTTGACTGTGATGGTCCATCACCATTTCATTGATGTTGCATCTGAAGTTTTCACCCAATTGACTTTTTAAGCAAAAATAATGCATATGACAAGGCCAATGAATTTTAAGATGTGCAGATAAGCTTTTCAGACACACAGTTGTTTCATTGCGCCAGATCTTCACTGTGATCAAGTACATGTGTGTTGTATAAGCAGATTCTCATGGTTTAGACTTTCCCGCCAGATGGGAATACCACCAAATACTAGTCTCTGGCATGTTTTTATGTTGGTGTGGTTTACTCAAGCACTTTATTGTAGTTATTGCATGTTTATGCACTGCTCAGATCTTGAAATACATTCATATACACAACACGGTGTAGTTAGCATTGTGTCTGACGACTTGTTGATTTGACTGGCAGCATGTACCATGTTATTAAAAGACTAAAGAATGTATTTGCAATGCCATGTTTTTCTCCATCCCCAGAACATAAATGTTTGTTGGATTGGTGAGTTGTTTGAAAGATCACACATGCTCTGGCTACACAAAAGACAGATTGTGATACAGTTTTGAGTCACGGCTTCAGTGTTCTTGCTCTGTTATTGAAATCTAGTGATTAGATCTTCTGGGCAGATTTATTATGTCCAAATATTTTGCATAAATCCATCAGATTATTAATGGACAAAGAAACATCTGGATATGAATGAATGGAACTGAACGTGTTTATTTAATGGGAGAGATATTGTCCATTATGTCATTATGCACAAAGTCATATGCTTGTAAAAGTGCTGGTCAGAGAATTGTGGTCAATAAAAGGCAGACTGATGGATAATCCAGGCATATCCTGAGATATGAAAAATCTGCATATGTAACATGGTGAATCATAGTACATGCTTTTGCTTGACATATTTTTATCAGTAGAATTTGTATTGCATATATATTATTAACAAAAATGATATGCACAGTTCTTAAATGGATTCCATTTTAAGCTGTTTGTGTAATCAGATTAGAAACTTTCTTGATTAGTACTGATTTTGTTATATTCCAAAGCTTGTTGCACAAAGCAAAAATACTTCATGAGCAATTTGTAGAATGCACTACAAGCTCAAATACCTATTAATATTCGCCTTTAGCGAGAAGAAGGCTGAAAATAAACGAAGTCCTCAGAGTAATTCCTCATTCAGACGAATATGTAGAATTTTCCTTTGATCTTGAATATTTTGATGTTGTTTTAGTTTTCATTGCTTTATTTGAGCATCTTTAACTCGCAAAGGCTTTTGGTATTTACATTCCATTTCCAGAATGGAATTCCAGAATTCTACTGACACATTTAAAGACAAATGTATATAGACCAATTCATTTGCCACTTTCCACGAAAATAGTGTAAAATATGTCAAATTCTTGTTCTTTTTTAAGAAGGTGCTTAGAATGCTCAACAGTTTTTGCAAGCCTGTTATCAAATTTTTGGACTTCAAATAAAATCACTTAAGTAAGTTTGCAGATTTATCCTAAATAAATCTATCACTTAGTAGGGGCTTTCTACTGTAGTTTAGGACTAAATCTTTGATAGTAATAATTGTTTCACTTATATTTAAATAATCAAATTATTTGATCATTTTTCTTACAGTAACAAATGACTTCAACCCTGTTACATAACATTACAATTTGTGTAAAAAATTGAGAGAAAAAAAAAAAAAAATGGATTCTCTTAGATCATACTCCAGCGGGAGGATATGAGTGCATTTCTACTTTAGCGTATGAGGGGTTACAAATGTACAAGCCCTATCAAGTCAGAAACTCCACTCTGGTTGGCTGGAAGAAGGGAAACCTCAGAGGACAAGTGGCCCTTTCCCATGCACACTGCAGCCAATCAAAACAAAGGAAAACAACACATTCCCATCAGCCATGAGTGGCAACTCTGTGACCCCCGGAAAGTATGAGTAAATACCGACATCAGGCCTTGAGTTGAATGCTGGTGTTGGGAGGAGGGTTTGAGGGTGGGCAGCGTGAGCAATGGAATAATTTAGCATGAGAGTATTGGTATCTGTTGATATATTTATCTAATCCCTGAAGTTTGCACAATTACTAGAGACACAGGCGAAACGGCATTTATTGTTCAGTATTCAGCACAGGCTTGGATTTGAACTCATCGCCCTGTTTTCGCCTCACCTCAAAAACCCTGGTTTCATTAGTCATCCATTAAGTTCATTAAAACTTTATGAGTGTTTTTGACTAGCATTTCATAAGCATGCTTTTTCAACAAAAGTTTCGTTCTTTACAGATCTGCAATTGTTCCTCTTCCTGACTTCAAAAGAAGTTGCATAAAATCAGTGTGGGATAGATGTTCAGGCTGAGGGGGGCATTGGAAACTGTGGACTAACATAATGCTTAAATGTGAGACCTCTAGCCAGGCCGGACAGGCACAGATGTTTCTCATTACACATTGGCCAGCTCTGGGTTTGTTTGTGTTTGTCCCACAAAAGCTAATCCAACCTTTCTGAGGAAAATTAAGGCATTATGTTGCTCTAAAATACTGCTCTTTGGTTATATTTGTCACCTTAACTTACCTTCAAGGTCTTAAAGGCAAGTGTCACTACTTTTATTTTCCATTTGGGCTGGAGACGCAAATGAAACTTCATATTGTTTTGTTTGTTGAGTTTTCTAAGCGACTGGACAAATTTCGCCTAGTGGATGAAAACGATTGAATGACAGAAAGGAAAGCTGTATCTAGGGTCTGGAGACTTGAGTCTGAGCTTGGTCCAGTTAGCAACCACTAACTAGCAACCGCATTAAAGGATTAGTTCACTTCAGAATTAAAATTTCCCGATAATATACTCACCCCCATGTCATCCAAGATGTTTATGTCTTTCTTTCTTCAGTTGAAAATCTTTTTTGAGGAAAACATTCCAGGATTTTCTCCATATAGTGGACTTCACTGGGGTTCAGCAGATTGAAGGTCCAAATGTCAGTTTCAGTGCAGCTTCGAAGAGCTCTACACGATCCCAGACGAGGAATATGGGTCTTACTGTATCTAGCAAAACGATCTGTCATTTTCTAAAAAAAAAAAAAAAAAAAATTTATATACTTTAACCACAAATGCTCGTCTTGCATTAGCTCTGCGATGTGCCGCGCATTACATAATCACGTTGGAAAGGTCACGCGTGACGTAGGCTGAAGTACCGACCCAGTGACTACAAAGCGAACGTGCACTAAGTATTTTATACAGACTAACAGCCTTTACAAAAAAAGATAAAACAACAATGTCGGACGATTTTGAAGTTGGAGGAGAAAATGAGATGGAGTTTTTCACCCTACCATGTTACTTCCGCCTACGTCACACGTGACCTTTCCAACATGATTACGTAATGTGTGGCGCATCACAGAAAACAATCAGTCACGTGACCTATTTAATTTTAAATAACTTAACCAAACAGCAAACAATTCCAGCAGTAAAGCTTTAGCTTCTTGATTGACGCTGTCATCCAGGGCTATCGCTAAATAGCTGGGGTTGAAATGCTTTAAAAAAGCTTTGGCTTTCTGCACCAAATTAAGCTCTGTTGTAGGTTTTCCTTTGCCGATTAACTCCAGTTTTTCTTAGGTTAATCTTAAAAATGGTGTTGATAATAAATTAGCCACGATGTCCTCCTTATTAACGTTGCTTGCGGTTTCCATAGCGAATAGTGCTAGCTATTTTATAAGAGTTTTTTTCGATCAGAACTTGTCATGAACTTAATGATAACAAGCCCCACCCATTAAAAGGGACGATATGATTGGTCAATTTTCCTGTCATTTGAAATTCGTCCCCCCACCTACACTTCCTGCCGGTACTGAGACTCGAACCTGTGAACTTCGGGTTACAAGTCCAACTCTCTCTCTTAAGCCCGGGATACACCGCATGATTTTTGCAATCCTTTAAGATCATTACAAATCACACTGTGCGACATGGATCTATTGAACTTGGGTACGACATGCGTGTAGACTGTATGATGATGACACCTATTGACTTGTAGGCTACAATGCAAGTTTCTATAGAAGAATAAAACGTCATCAGCATGTGCTAGTGGTTAACAAAAAGAACATGTTGAATCACACTTTGGCAGTTGTAGTTTTTATGTGTGCTGAAAATAAAAAGGAAGTGGCAAAATAATAAGGGAAAAGAGCTTGAGGTAAACAGTTAAGTTTTAGTGCCATGTTGCGTTGATTTCATGTCGCATTTTTATTGGCTAGTCAGTAGACGTAGGTCGTAGCAGCAAACACAATGTGCGATAATCATGCTGAATTTCTGACACTGTCAGAAAACGATCATAGGCTATCTTTGGTCTCAAGACCAGGAAAACGGCCAACTTTGAACCTCTGTCACTGTACGACATAGGACCACCGATTAAGAGCCACGATCACAGAAATTGCCACGATTGTTTCACGATGGCATTCTTTCGTCTGGGACAGCCAAAATTTGTGTAGTGTATCCCGGGCTTTAGGCAGTGGCCTAACGGCTGAAGGGTTTATTTCCTCAAAAAGTTTTAGATGGTTTATTGTCAAATTACGAATTCCTAAAATAACATTAGAACTGATGACTTTTTATTAAAAAAAAGTTTTTACTTTTTAAACTATTATTTAAAAGTTTTTAAATATTATTTTTTAAAATAGTTTAGGCCCTCTCTTTCCTCTTTTCCACCATCATGAACCGGGTGCTAATTCAGAGCTAGTGCTATTGCCGGTTCGGAGTTGGTTCGACTGGCGAGTCTTCTAAGAACCGGTTTGCCTTTCCAAGGGCTAGAGAGCCACCACAAAACCAGGTCTTACTATACTGTATACGTCTCATCTTTCCCAGCAAAGCTAGCGCGGCAGCGCCAAACACAAACACACCATCAACAATGGCGGACATTGACTTACTATTGATGCTCATGGCTTTGTAAGCCTACATCAGCATCCAAACACGGCGAATCCAACGTGTTCGTGCAGCTCGCCGTAATGTGTAAAGACGGAGATTACAATCGAGAATAATGCTAACCTTCCACGGACCACTGATGTTTTGGCTTAATCACGTCCATCATTTTTAGCTGCTATTTCAAAAATGGTGGTCACATGTTTCTGTTCGTCTTGTTGGTCACGGTTACCTGACAGAAACGGTTCTTACTTCTAGACCAGAACGTTTTGGTGCTACTTATGAACCACTTTTCCTGGTTCGGAGCTGATGCTTTGGGTGTCAAAAAACTGATTTGAAACTAGGCTCTGTCTGCTTTGTTGGAAAAGGGGCATCTGAGGGCCTAGAGGGCCCTGACGGTTCCCCTCTGGTCCCTGTAATATAGTTTTTGTGAAAAGGAATAAATGTTATTGTTTTACTGCCTCTAGTGTTCATTTCAGCTGGAAATGGCAGTGAGTTGTATAGTTATGTTTTTGGAGTCAAATAAGCCTATGTTGGAAAAAAAAAAATTGTTTATTGTGGTCTGCATTGTCACTAGTTGAGAAACTTCTTTGTGTACATGTGCGGTTGCATGCGTGTAAGTGGCGTGATTGTGAGGCATTGCTATATCCTGCAATGGACTTCCTGTGGTAACGCAAACAGGACACGTCGTTCTGTCTAAAGCAGTGGTCTGTGAGTCATGCTCATGCAGCCATGGAGGGATATCCCTGCTCTGTCCCTCCCACACACACACACACAACCCCGACAAACCCAACCCAACCAAACCCAGACCTGCCCTGATGATTCACTGCAAAGGCACGGAGCCCCCAGTGAGTGGTGGGTGTGTATGCTAGTGTCTGTCTTCTGCTTCATTCAAAAACACAGCTTTGTTTAACACTGTTGTTTGCAGTTGGCTTGGCTTCTCTTATGTAATCGAGGATTAATTCCAACAAATTAAGTTTTTATTCTCTGAATGTATTAATGTGCCTCTTTTGTGTGAGCACGCCAACCTACAACATAACATGCTAAATTAATCTGTCAAAACAAAAAATTACTTTTTTTTTTATTTTTATTTTTTTTTTAACAAATTTAACTCATTCATTTTGCAGTGAACCAGCAAATATAGTACACTATCCCTTATGTGTTTATAAATTTTTTACCAAATATTTTGATGTTGAATAAAAAAAGTTGGAGTGCCCATGTTGTTTGTCAGCTACTCATTACATAATTTCCTCTGAGTGATTAAAAACTGCTGACTTCTTCTGTGACATTAGAAAGAAATCACTTCTTTTTCATGAGTGATTAGTAGTTTGAAGTTCACACTGGCAACAGTTATCAAACGCATATGACCGTTATAATAAAGGCTGTTCGGTGTGCCAACGTTTCTAACATATGCAGTTTCCTGGAAGGGCTGATAAATGACTCCTGCACAATTTTTCAAGGCTATTAACTTGAGTGCCTTTTTATTCAGTCTCATTATTTTTTAAACAGCCATAGGAAGTCGCAAGGAGGTTTCTAAAATCTAAACGTCTCGTGAAGCTATTTCAATACTGCATTTTTAACTTTCTGTAAATGGCTGTCAGAAGAAAGAGAGGTCGCAGCACAGTTTCTGACGGCTCTGCAATGAGGCTCTGCAGATCGTTAAATCTGAGCGTAAATGAGAGCTTTCCTTTTCTCTTTCTGTGCTGTGACAGAAGTTTTTACAACTGATTTTTTTTAGCAATAAAACAGAAGTGAATGTGACTGTGGTCTGGTGTGTGTGTGTGTGTGTGAGAGAGAACATAACAAATAAATCCTTGCAAAGCGCTGTCACCTCGAGTCAGGGCCACTGCCGTCTCCATGGAGATAAACTCAAAGAAGCACACACAAACTTTTCTGACACACAGTTTCCTTTGAACTGTGTGACTCGAGTTAGAAGACTTTCAATTTCTTTGAAAAGAAATATTTTAACAATTAAAATGATTAAATGTTAAATAAATATGTGTAAGTTATACTAAAATTGCGAAAACTAAAAGGCAATAAAAATAAATTACAGCTAAATAGAAATATAAAAAAAAAAAAAAATTACAAAACAACAAAATTAAAACTAAAATTAAAATGAATAATATATATATTAAATATTATATTATATTTAAAACAAATATATCAAAATAAAAGTAGATTTTTATTTTTAGAAAATATGAGTGGTGCTTGCAAAACACAATCTAAGGTGTTGTGGCTGGTTGCCAGGGTGTTGTTATGGTGTTTTTAAGACTTTGCTACTTTAAGACATGGCGGCTAATGTGTTTTACGTGAGTTTGAGTGAGTTGCTTTTTGGTTGCTAAGGTGTTGCTAGGATATTGAGAGTGTTTACCAGGATGTTGCTATTCAGTTAGTGCTTATTATCAGTGCATTGCTATGAGTTGATGATTGTTAAGCTGTAAACAATCAGTACAGAAGGAGCTGCGTCTAAAGTTTACATTACTCGTATGAGCAAAGATAATATTTGTTAGCTAATATTGTTTATATGTCGCAATTCTGACTTTTTTCCCCAATTGCGAGTTTATATCTCACAAATCTGACTTTTTCCCTTCAATTGCGTGTTTATATCTCACAAATCTGACTTTTTCCCTGCAATTGCAAGTTTATATCTCTCAAATCTGACTTTTTCCCTGCAATTGCGAGTTTATATCTCTCAAATCTGACTTTTTCCCTGCAATTGTGAGTTTATATCTCACAAATCTGACTTTTTCCCTGCAATTGCGAGTTTATATCTCTCAAATCTGACTTTTTCCCTGCAATTGCGAGTTTATATCTCACAAATCTGACTTTTTCCCTTCAATTGCGTGTTTATATCTCACAAATCTGACTTTTTCCCTGCAATTGCGAGTTTATATCTCTGAAATCTGACTTTTTCCCTGCAATTGCAAGTTTATATCTCTCAAATCTGACTTTTTCCCTGCAATTGCAAGTTTATATCTCACAAATCTGACTTTTTCCCTGCAATTGCGAGTTTATATCTCACAAATCTGACTTTTTCCCTTCAATTGCGTGTTTATATCTCACAAATCTGACTTTTTCCCTGCAATTGCGAGTTTATATCTCTCAAATCTGACTTTTTCCCTTCAATTGCGAGTTTATATCTCTCAAATCTGACTTCTTCCCTGCAATTGCGAGTTTATCTCCCTCAAATCTGACTTTTTCCCTGCAATTGCGAGTTTATATCTCACAAATCTGACTTTTTCCCTTCAATTGCGTGTTTATATCTCACAAATCTGACTTTTTCCCTGCAATTGCGAGTTTATATCTCTCAAATCTGACTTTTTCCCTGCAATTGCGAGTTTATATCTCTCAAATCTGACTTTTTCCCTTCAATTGCGAGTTTATATCTCTCAAATCTGACTTTTTCCCTTCAATTACGAGTTTATATCTCTCAAATCTGACTTTTTCCCTGCAATTGCGTGTTTATATCTCACAAATCTGACTTTTTCCCTGCAATTGCGTGTTTATATCTCACAAATCTGACTTTTTCCCTGCAATTGCGAGTTTATATCTCTCAAATCTGACTTTTTCCCTTCAATTGCGAGTTTATATCTCTCAAATCTGACTTTTTCCCTTCAATTGCGAGTTTATATCTCTCAAATCTGACTTTTTCCCTGCAATTGCAAGTTTATATCTCACAAATCTGACTTTTTCCCTGCAATTGCGAGTTTATATCTCACAAATCTGACTTTTTCCCTTCAATTGCGTGTTTATATCTCACAAATCTGACTTTTTCCCTGCAATTGCAAGTTTATATCTCTCAAATCTGACTTTTTCCCTGCAATTGCGAGTTTATGACTTTTTCCCTGCAATTGCAAGTTTATATCTCACAAATCTGACTTTTTCCCTTCAATTGCGAGTTTATATCTCACAAATCTGACTTTTTCCCTTCAATTGCGTGTTTATATCTCACAAATCTATCTCTCAAATCTGACTTTTTCCCTGCAATTGCAAGTTTATATCTCACAAATCTGACTTTTTCCCTTCAATTGCGTGTTTATATCTCACAAATCTATCTCTCAAATCTGACTTTTTCCCTGCAATTGCAAGTTTATATCTCTCAAATCTGACTTTTTCCCTTCAATTGTGAGTTTATATCTCACAAATCTGACTTTTTCCCTTCAATTGCGTGTTTATATCTCACAAATCTGACTTTTTCCCTGCAATTGCAAGTTTATATCTCACAAATCTGACTTTTTCCCTTCAATTGCGAGTTTATATCTCACAAATCTGACTTTTTCCCTTCAATTGCATGTTGATATCTCACAAATCTATCTCTCAAATCTGACTTTTTCCCTGCAATTGCAAGTTTATATCTCACAAATCTGACTTTTTCCCTTCAATTGCAAGTTTATATCTCACAAGTCTGACTTTTTCCCTGCAATTGCAAGTTTATATCTCTCAAATCTGACTTTTTCCCTTCAATTGCGAGTTTATATCTCACAAATCTGACTTTTTCCTGCAATTGCGAGTTTATATCTCTCAAATCTGACTTTTTCCCTGCAATTGCAAGTTTATATCTCTCAAATCTGACTTTTTCCCTTCAATTGCGAGTTTATATCTCACAAATCTGACTTTTTCCCTTCAATTGCGTGTTTATATCTCACAAATCTATCTCTCAAATCTGACTTTTTCCCTGCAATTGCAAGTTTATATCTCTCAAATCTGACTTTTTCCCTTCAATTGCGAGTTTATATCTCACAAATCTGACTTTTTCCTGCAATTGCGAGTTTATATCTCTCAAATCTGACTTTTTCCCTGCAATTGCAAGTTTATATCTCACAAATCTGACTTTTTCCCTTCAATTGCGAGTTTATATCTCACAAATCTGACTTTTTCCCTTCAATTGCGTGTTTATATCTCACAAATCTATCTCTCAAATCTGACTTTTTCCCTGCAATTGCAAGTTTATATCTCTCAAATCTGACTTTTTCCCTTCAATTGTGAGTTTATATCTCACAAATCTGACTTTTTCCCTTCAATTGCGTGTTTATATCTCACAAATCTGACTTTTTCCCTGCAATTGCAAGTTTATATCTCACAAATCTGACTTTTTCCCTTCAATTGCAAGTTTATATCTCACAAGTCTGACTTTTTCCCTGCAATTGCAAGTTTATATCTCTCAAATCTGACTTTTTCCCTTCAATTGCGAGTTTATATCTCACAAATCTGACTTTTTCCTGCAATTGCGAGTTTATATCTCTCAAATCTGACTTTTTCCCTGCAATTGCAAGTTTATATCTCTCAAATCTGACTTTTTCCCTTCAATTGCGAGTTTATATCTCACAAATCTGACTTTTTCCTGCAATTGCGAGTTTATATCTCTCAAATCTGACTTTTTCCCTTCAATTGCGAGTTTATATCTCACAAATCTGACTTTTTCCTGCAATTGCGAGTTTATATCTCTCAAATCTGACTTTTTCCTGCAATTGCGAGTTTATATCTCACAAATCTGACTTTTCCCTGCAATTGCGAGTTTATATCTCACAAATCTGACTTTTCCCCTTCAATTGCGAGTTTATCTCTCACAAATCTGACTTTTTTCCCTGCAATTGCAAGTGTATATCTCACAAATCTGATTTTTCCCTGCATTTGCGAGTTTATATCTCACAAATCTGACTTTTTTGTGTTTGTGTGTGTGTGTGTGTGTGTGTGTGTGTGCGCAATTGTTTGTGAGAAAAACAGAATTGTGAGATAAAAAGTCGCAATTACATTTTTATTCAGCGTCAGAAACAAGCTTCCATATGATTGTTATATTTATTTCTTGTAGTGTGCGGAATTAACATGCATAAACTTGCTTTGCCATTTGTTGTTCAAGATAAGGGTTATTATTGTTAACTAAATCTAAAACTATTAAAAACATTGTTGTTAATTGAAATGAAGCAGAAATAAAATATAAATATTAGATGAAAAACGCCAAGTAAATGAGAATTGGAAATATTGCCTTGGCATATATGTTTAAGTTTAAAAAGGAAAATGAAAATAAAAATAAACTTAAACTGAAATAAAAACTGTAATAGTACTAAAATAACACTGGTTGAAAAGCTGAAAAAAGAAGGAAATGAAGAGAAGGGGAAATACACAAGACAAGGAAGCCCTGTTTGTTTAAACAACAGACAATTATTTGCTTTGACAAAGTTGCCATGGTGATTTCAGCACGCTGCTACAACGTCTGTTTTTTTCCCTTTCTTTTTTTGAATCGCCAACCAGCGTATGCACATGAGCAGCGGTGGACGGAGTGTGAGCAAAGCTTTCCACAGCACTGCCCACTCACACACACATGTTCCTTCCTCAAGCTCTTATAAATAGACATTAGTGAATGAGACTGTCATTTCTGGATGGGTGTTTTGTCATAAACACACATCACCATGGAGACCTTTGTGTTTTGCTGCTCTGATCGCGATTACAGTAACAGGGAGGGGAAATCTCGGGATTCCCTTTCACATTAGCACAGTCACATGCTCTGACTTTAGGCAATCCTGGTTTGAGGTTTCCCTGCTAACGGTTCTCGTGTTTATGAAGTCATCTAGTTTGCAGTCAAATGCTAAATAGCTGCACTAGTTGTTCAAGCCAGGCAAGGGAAAAAAAAAAAAAAAACAGAAACATAACTGCCTACTGCCAAAAATCAGCTAAACTCCAAGTCCTTCAGGAACGGCGGTGAACATGCGATTTGAATTTGAGGCTGAAATACATAATTTGTTATGATACAGGGCTTTGGTTCACAGTAGGCCCAGAATCAATCCAAGAATTGCTGTTGAAAAAGGATTTCAAGCAGTGCTGTACTTCCCCAGTCACACTTCAGTTATTTGTCTCAAGGCATCCATCCAACATGGCAGATGGCCACGGAATGGCAGACATGAGTGGAGGAACAGGACTAGGGAAGAAAGGAAGAGAGAGACTGGAAGGAACAGACCGACATCTGAATCTCACACTCCATTTCTGAAGGCTGCTGAACTGGACGATTATCAAGATGGCATTCTGTACTTAAACTAACACAACAGTCTCCAGTCAACTATAATCAACAGCACTCGCCCTTATTCTCGACTTGTCACACAATACACAATAAAATGGTACAAAAAAGGGACTTTCACAACCTCAAAACTTTCACCCAGGTTTCAACGTAATAATGCTATTTAACATATAATATTTATTATATTGTATTAGGTAATCTATATGACTTTTGAAATCTTTGATAGGTTTGTGTGAAGCCAAGACCAGAGACATGTCAAACATCATTGGTTATCATTGCATGTTTTTTCAGAGCATGACTTCAGTTTAAGTTTGTTATGTACACAAAGCATTGTATGGCTTTAGAAGACTTTAAATATACTCACACACTGAAAATAATAGTGTGAGATTGGAACTTTGGAAAAATTTTCACTAAGAAATTGCGACATTTCACAAATATGTACAAAGAAATGACAAGCAACACATTGAAATAAAAGTGACATTTTTAAGTAAAAATACTGAAGTAATAACTGCATAATTAAACATAATTAACCCTAACCCTATAAAAAGGTACATGTACAGTAGTTAATTCATATTACTCAGTAATTACACTGTAACAACATCACCTTAAAATAAAGTGTAACAGTATTTTTATTTATTTTTTTTATTATTATTATTATTTTTTTTTTTTGTATTTCATTGTATGGAAAAGAGCAGATTATACTTTCTGCACAACATCTCTCTTTTTTTCCACATAAGAAAGAAAATCAGTTGGGTAATGACCAGTGTCAGACAGTAATGCATTACTAGTAACACGTTACAATATAATAATAATAATAATAATAATAATAATAATAGCAGCCATTAAGGGGCCAAGCACAAGGAAGGCATGATAAGTCATGCCAACATGGCTGGGAGCATCAGACCAACTGCAACAATGAGCAATTAAAGACCCATTAAGATAATTTTAGGCAAAATAGCTGAAAAATCATAAATACAGTCATTAATAATGATTTAACGGTTTAACACTTTCGACTAATCGGTGGCGCTCTGACCAAATTGTCAGAGTGAAGAGTGATTTTATGATTTTTGACAAACTGTTAAGGAGTTATAAGCAAAAATATCCATTTTCCAGACCACTAGGTGGCACTGTGCCAAAGCGCAGCACTTCGCCTCAGATAATGCTTGTGATGACATGTACCAAGTTTGGTCTGAATACGATAAAGCATTGTTGAGATATAGCCTCATGTTCATTTTGGCGGGCACTTCGTTGAATTCGTTTGCGCGTTATTCGTGACGGTTTGATGAATCGACTGGAAAATGACGTCATTTTTGTTTCTAGCCCTTACAGTTCAAAAGTTATTAGCATAAACGTGAGAGCAAATTTGGACAGTTGGTGGCGCTAGAGGGATTGAGTTAGAGACTCCAAATTTGCTATGGTGACAGTTCATACTGTCCCCTATCAGTGTGCCAAATTTCACAACTTTTCACCATAGGGTTCTATGGGCTGCCATAGACTCAAGAGCGGAAACGAAAGAATAATAAGAAGGAGAACGCCAACGATTGCAGAGCTTGGTGCTTGCCCCCTAATAATAATAATAATAATAATAATAATAATAATACTTTATGCAGTAGCTAGTTATGTAACTAATTACTAATAAGATTTCAGTAATAATATTACAGTTACCATCCATAAAATAGCTCATTTCAATGTTAATTTTGTGGCCTGAACCCCTACTGATTTAAAATCCATCAATTCAATAATTCTTAGATTAATCTTCATGACTTGCGTGTGCATGTGATGTCACCATTGCAGCAAGCTAGCTTGGAATATGGAAAAGCTTACATTCAGCGGCTGGATATATTGACATTAATTGTCGGGAGAAATGATAAAAACACCATTGGTAAATGTAAATTGTTGCATTACATTCCTTTGATCCCAATATACATCATCTTTCTAAAAAACATAACATTATCACTTCTGTAGGGCTTAATGGAAAAGTAATATTACTAAACTGTAAACCCAAATAAGTTGGCAAAACTACAAAAAAAAAGAAAAAAAAAGAAAGAGGTAATCAGTTACTCTCCCTTTTCGAGTGCCATGGCAAAGCATGCTGGGAAACAGAAATCCTAGCCCAGTTCCAGTTAAATTTAAGTTCATCTAAATTAAAAGAAAGAGCTCAAATCAATGAAAGAGTTCAGATTACTTAAATTGTGTCAGTTCTGTGAACTCAAAAGAAAAAGAAAGTTCTAAATACTCATAAAAGTTAATTTGACTGAACTAATTTGCTTAATTTAAGTTTGCCCTACTCAAACCAATTAATTATTTTGAGCTTTAGGGTTTACACTGTTGCCAGGAAGTAATAAGTAAAGTAACAATATTAATTTGGAAATGAGTAATAAATAACAAGCCAGGCATTGGTAATGACTTGGGGGTGAGTAAATGATGACAGAATCTGAATCTTGAATGAACTGCTCCGTTGAGTGTTTTTTGTGAAGTCAGCATATCAAGCCTCACTTTGACTAAGACAGTTTTCTATTTTTAATAGAAACACCAGTCCAAGATGGAAATTCCCTCATGTTTGGACTGTAAATAGGCCCGGCATTAGTGACATCATTTCTGCCTGGAAGCAAATGTACAGACCCAGAGACCCATAAATGAACCCTAAGGAACTCAAAAGCTCTGCTCCAAAACATAGTGAACTGTCTGACTGTCTACTGCCTACATGGCAACAACCTTCTAATGAAACAGAACCTCATAAGTGAGTGATTTGAAACACTCTACATAGCGCTACGCATGTGAATCTGATACAAACTGCTTAATGGCTGATGGCATAATTGTCTAATAAAAGCACATAGTACAGAAAAATATTGGGTAAAAGAGTCTATTTTTTAATTTGATTGAACTTTTTTATATATATTGAATGAATGTGGTATTGAATGAAAGTATAATCAGCATTTTTCTCATTGTCAGTATGACTGACTGTGAAGGATAGACTTAGATTTTGACCAAAACAAAGTATCTTAGTTTATACCTTCCCTAACTTTGCATGTGGAGTGCACCTTAAAAATGCTGTCTTAGTAGGCCGGACAATAGGTTTTGAAACAGCGCTAAGGTCTTGTCTATACGTTTATCTAAAACTGTATGAATGAAAGCATCCTCAGAGAGGGAAGTACAAATATTCTGTGCATTTGTTGAGAAGATAAAATGAAGACTGGGGGTGGGGTGGAGGTGGATGTGGGGTGGGATCTGCAAGAAATTGAATCACCACAGCAACTTTAATAATATCTATTTTGCAGCTCACATATGAAAGGAAATGAGTTTCAAAGGTAAGGTCATGCTTCATCTGTCACTTATATTTGATAGCTTCCACACATCAGAGACATGAATGCTACTTTATACACTAAAGAGAGATGTGTTAATGTGTGCTATACCCTACCTCACGTGCAATGTAAATTCTTTATTGCTTCTACCCAAGAGCAATGCGGAAACACAATTAAACACTTATTTGTTTTTGTTTGTTTTCCACTGGCCACAAATGAAACTATATTCTTTTCGGATGAACCAGGAATGTCTCATACTGTTTGTGCATAAATATATGTAATTAAAAAAAAATTGCTTACCTTCGGTGGAAAATTGCATGTGCGAGGTACACAAATCCAGATGCTTGGAACCATTGCTGATTACTTATAAGGAATGTCCATGTATATATATTTATACAACAGTTCTTTCTGGTTCTCGAATCTGATTGGCTGACAGCCGTGCGATAGTCTTGTGATAACAGCACTCCTGTCTTTTCACCGTTTGTGTCAATCCAGTTGAAGTGACTGTCATGGCAGCTGAGCAAAATCACTGTTTTTTTACAAATACTTGTTATACTTGTACCACGAACTGTAGTTTTTAGGTGAGAATGTAGTTATTTAGACCTGAAATATGTGACTCATATTTAATCATATACAGTTTGTTTAGACGTTTTCAGAGATGCGAGCTCCAGGCCGTCAGCGGCCGTTCAGTGCTCGTGTACCCGCCGAGAACAGCTTCATCTCGGCCAGTGCTTCGGGGATTGGCCGCTGGCTCTTATAGTGGTTAAACATGAGATATAACTCATTTTGGGTACATAAAATAGGCAATCTTTGGTCTTATTAATCAATTACTTGTTCCAGAGCAAATCGAATTGTTAAATTTATTATAATTTAATATTAATACTATATTTAACTTACATCCTGTAGAGCACTGCTTTTTTACATTTGACAGAATTGTACAGTGTGTTTATTTCCTATTGTCATTTATAATGGCTATTGTTGTTAATTTAAATAGTGTTGTTCAATAAATATTATTTAATATAAATAATATGTTGTATTTGGTATTGAGAATGGGTCCATTAGTGCGTAATATGGATTGAGTGAAAGTTACATTAATACGCCATTAGATGGTGGCAAACTTTACGAGTGAATGAGTCAGTCGCAAGAGACTTTTAAATTGAATGGGACTTTTGTAAACAAAGGATGTTGTTTTAGCGCTGTTATGGAAAATTCGCTTAACTGTAAAAAGGACAAATACAAAGATTGCTTTCCTCAGCGGACATTCAAATGGATTTTTATAATGGATATAATATAATGGACATCGACCTGAAGAATGAATATTATATCAGACACAGGTAATGCTCGCTCAGGCAATCTCTCGCTCTCTCTCTCTCTCTCTCTCTCTCTCTCTCTCTCTCTCTCTCAATAATACAGTACAAAAAACAATGAGTTTCAATGGAGGGACTCAACATTCCTTCGTTACTAGTTCTAAAGTGACGTTTTAGAATTAGTAACGGAGCCTTGGTCAAACTGTCAACTTGAGATTTGAATCTGTGGTGGAAGGAAGTAGATCTGCACAAAAGAGAGTTTTTAAGACACTCCATTGTTATTTCTTATTTGTTTATTTCTTATTACACTTGTGCCATCGAACTGTTGTATAGACTCAATATCACACTCTTAGCCGTGTGATATGGCTGTATATCAGCACGCTGTGATTACCTACAGCCGAATCACAGCCGTGCTGATATACAGCCATATTGCACAGCTAAGAGTGTGATATTGCTCATATATGTACTGTATATATATATATAGAGAGAGAGAGAAAGAGAGAGAGAGAGAGAGAGAGCATATTTATTTTAAAAAAGTAATTATATACAATGTTTTCTATTTATGTCAGTGTAAATACTATTACTAATAATAATCCTATAAACCTTAAATGTTCCATTCTTTTGATTCTTGGCTGAAATATGATGCAGAAATGATCTTGACAGCTCACCGTGACATAAATCCCCCAAAGTTTTACAAAATCCTAAAAAAATCTCTGCAAAGATATCTCTGTCTGCTGTACAACACTCAATTTGACTACATTTAAATTCACTGAATTAATAATGAGCCAATGATTTTGATCTATTTGTAGATGTTGAATAATTTACTATAAGACTTAGCTTTAGGGATCAGGTTTTCCTCATTTAAAAAACCCCACTGGTTACAAAAAAGCCGAAAAAAAAGCTGTGCTTTGCAGAACACACAAACACCCTTATTGCATATTTGTGGTATTTTGTGCTCCCGGCACATTTTTGTAACTTTAAGAGGGCTGCTGTAGGCTTCAGCAGTAAATGATAGACTCCGAGCCTCAACGCTCTGCAGTGCAAAACCTCCCGCATTCCTCCTAATGGGCAGGTAGGCTCTTACAGGCTATTTTCCAATGTAATACGTGCTGTGACACTGTAAAGGCTAAAGATATCCGGTGGCATGTGTTTTGAATGCAGTAATGACCACTGCTAGGTCGTTTTTGCGACTTATTCCTGATGATCAGAGACCGAAACCAGTTTTAGTGTTTCCTTTCTCCCTCTAAACTATAAAAAGCGCAAACAAGCTCTCCTGGAAGTCTGTATCCTGAGATGTATTTTTAAAAAGCATGTTGTGAGCCGTATAAATCTCAAAACTGGGACTTATTTGTCAAACATACCCGAGAGAGACAGAACAAGAGAAAGAGAGCAAGATTGTGTGGTTGAGAGAATGGGAGCTAAATTGAGAACAGCAGGAACAACATCTATGATCACTTGCACTGCAGCTCTCTGTTTAAAGGTCTCAGGAGTAGTCAGGAGGAGGGTCAGCCCATACAGTTTTCCATCCTTGATCTGGCATGTGTCGTCTACAAACATGCCGGAGGCTGGAAGAACTTGTCGTCTGATCATGATGTCCTGGAATGCGCAAGACTGGTGTGGCCCGGCTTTGTTTCTAGGAATTTAGGAGTTACCTGGAACTAAATGTTCCTCCTGCAAGCCTGCAATGTTCACAATCAGTAAGGTGTATGAGATTCAATCAGTCATATTGTCTATGACGTCTAAGTTTGAACATGTCTAGTGAACATGGCTAGTGTTGAATTTAATTGTAAAGTCCTAACTAAAAATAGTTCATGCAAAAACAAAAATTTCATTATTTACTGGCCGTTCCAAACCCATGATGGTAACTGGAGCCAAAAATGACAAGAAAACACACATAATTTACTATAAGAAACTACCTTTATGATACTTTATGGTGCTTATTTTTCCCTTTATAGTAATTTGGCATCACCTGGTCATTATATATTTTGGTTGTATGGAAAAGAGCAGTGTGAAATATCTTCTTTTGTTTTCCAGAGAAGAAAGAAATCATGCGGGTTTGGAACAACATGAAAGTGAGTAAAAAGAATTTGCTTCTTGCTATCAGGTCTCTTGTTCAAACTGATGAGGTGCAAAATAGAGCAAGTCCAGTTGTCTAAAGTGTGATAGGTGGTCTTCAGTGAACAAAACCAGCTCACATTAAAGGTAGACAGTAAAAAGAATCCACCTTTATCAGTCCTTAAGTTTAAACCCTGTACTAGTATGGTTTCTCCTTTAACCTTTGGCCTCCAAGAGCATGACCTTCACCTCAGCACTGACAAACCTCTCCACAGGACGTATGAGACAGGAACATGACAAAACACATGCGCTGACTGAGCGGCTCCTTTCAACTGATCGCAGCACCCTCACAAGGGAAATATAATGGAATTTATCATTTGCCTGCTGCTTTTTACTATAATTTTCCAAAACCCACTTTAGAAAGTGTCAGATATCGCTTGTGACACAACCCACGTTTTATGCGATTGTAAATTTGTGTGCATTAGTACATATCACAATTACAGCATATCCTATTACTCATTTAGCAGATGTCTTGACATGTGCTTCAAATATGGGTGGAGTCAATATTGCACTCCCTTGATGTTTCATGTTCTCTAATGTAATGCTACAAACCCTTTTAATACAAAATGTGGTGCTGGGGGAGAACGAGGTGATGTCAGGAGGTTATAGAGAACAGACCCTAAAATCTGGTTTCAATAGTCTTCATTAGATAGACCGTCCCCACCCACAGAGCACTGCTGTCCAAACAAATGCCTTGTGCTCTGACTACGCCAAAGGCAAAAGTATGCTTTCAATCCAATTTGTTTGGTTAATAATGGCTTTATCAACATTATCATGTCAATAACTTCACACCGCCTTGTTTTTTTTTTTAAACAATTTTCTTGCCTTTAAGCTTCATTATCCTGAAAATCTTTTTTTTTTTTTTTTTTTTTTTACCTCACATCAGTATTAAGAAAACAACTTTAAACTGTCAAGCTATGAACTAATGCTAAGTACAATAAAGCTATTTAAAGGGGCAATATCTTACTACTAAATGATATAAGTAATTGTGTGACACAAAAACATCTAACTTTGTCGCGTTACATTGCTAATCATTGGTAAAAAAAAAAAAAAAATGTGTAGCTTGTTGCTGTAAAAGCTAGATTGTTTACAACACAGCTGCTGTCAAGCTACTTTGAAACTGTAACTTCTCAAGCTATAAGCTAATGTACCTACAAGCTATAAGCTAATGCTAAGTTGCTGTAAAAGCTAGACTATTTTTAATACATCTCAGCTGTTGTCATCTCAAGCTATAAGCTAATGCTAAGTTGTTTGTTGCTTAAGCTAGACTATTTCTAATACAACTCAGCTGCTGTCATCTCAAGTGACATTAAAACTGTATCTTCTCAAGCTGTAAGCTAATGTTAACTACAAGCTATAAGCTAAAACTAAGTTGCTTGTTGCTGTAAAAGCTAGACTATTTTAATACAACCCATCTACTGTCATCTCAAGCTATAAGCTAATGCTAAGTTGCTTAAGCTAGACTATATTTAATACAATTCAGCTGCTGTCATCTAAAGCTATAATGCTAAGTTGCTTAAGCTAGACTATTTTTAATACATCTCAGCTGCTGTCGTCTCAAGCTATAAGCTAATGCTGCATTGTTTATTGCTTAAGCTAAACTATTTTTAATACAACTCAGCTGCTGTCATCTCAAGCTATAAGCTAATGCTAAGTTGCTTGTTGCTTAAGATAGACTGTTTTTAATACAACTCATCTCAAGGTACATTGAAACTGTAACTTCTCAAGCTATAAGCTAATGTTAACTACAAGCTATAAGCTAATGCTAAGTTGTTTATTGCTGTAAAAGCTAAACTATATTTTATACTACTCAGCTGTTTTCATGTTAAGCTACTTTGCAACTGTAACTTCTCAAGTTATAAGCTAAAGCTAACTACAATAAAGTTGTCAATTTATCACTATCGGATGATATATGAAGGCTATTTAGAGATAAATATGGCACAGTAACATCTCAGCTACTGTCATGTCACGCTACAGAAAAAAAATCGTTAGCATTGCTAGTTATTCCCCAGCACTAAAGCAGTTTTTTACTTACCATTATCCACTATAATAAAAAAGCCAAACTCCTGCAAAAGCACTTGGCTGAATTTTGATTTTGACAAGGACACAGACTAGCGATGGCAAATGTCAAAATGTGCAAGAAAGCGAGAAAGAAGAAAGAGAGTAGTAACATTCAGTTCATCACAAAGTAACTGTTTTGAGGTCAGTTATCTAAGGGAAACTATGAATGCCATTGTTCGAACCTGTCAGTGGGTTATGTAATAGTCTTTGGCCTAGATCACCGCTCTCTGGTGTTTGTACTTTTCCACCGCTCTTTTGCGCCCAGGGCAGCCTGTTGAGTTCCATGGTTAGGTGAGATTCTTGCCTGTAGGAATTATAAAACTTCATTGCAAAATGCTGACACATGAAAGTTGAAGATATGAGTTATTACAGGCTAACACAAGTCACACAGAATAGATCTTGAATATCTCTCACTCAATCTGCTCTGCATCAACAGACTATGATGGATTGGCCTTCAGGCAGAAAACTAATTAGTACGTCAGAATGGCAAGAATGGAGTAGTAGAACTGTTTCTCAACCTTTTTTGTGCCTCTACCGCCCACTCAGCGAGGCTTTAGTACCTCCTAATTGACACCAAACCAGAAATGTTTCTTATAAATGTATATCATATGGCTTTGTCATGTTAATATAAACAAAATGTCCTTTATTACAATAATCCACTGAGTTCAAACCAAAATTAATCAATGCTGTGGGTAAAACTAAGAGACTTGAAACAGAAGCCATATCAGAAATGTTATTTTATAGCTGCATTTAGGTTTAACAAAGCAAAACCAACATTTTTTAAGGTACACATACCATTATTTGGGAATTGGGTATTTGAAATCATAAAGAATCAGTCATTCAAACCTGCTGCAAAAACATCTTGAATCAATAAATAGCGTGGTTTGCTTGTCTCGATCGGCCTTCTGGATTCTTCCGATCATCAGTATTGTAGTACTTGAGACTCAAATACATGTAGAGTTTGAGTCCAAGACCATATTTTCATATAGTCTTGTCATGAACTTGGGAGAATTTGGACTCTGCCTTGACTCAGACTCGAGACCAAGTCTGGTCTCAAGTCCTACAACACTATGAATACATTTTGTGGTCTGTGTCGACTCACACTTCTGTTCAATTGTGTCTCTGGACCGGAGCACACTGTGTGCATCGCAGAGGTTCCTGAGACACTGACACGAAACCCAGCTTCATTCACCCCAAAAGGAAAGCATATGTCGACTGTCTGAATCATTTAGACCCTCTTTAAGTCTTTGTCTTGACTCAGACTCGACCCTCTTCTGGTCTCGGTCTTGACTCAGATCTCGGCTTGGACTCAGGTTTGAATGAGCTGGCCTTGACTACAACGCCGCCGGTCAGGCTGGTCTAGTTTCATGGTTTCAGAGGGGTTTTGGCCTTCTTAGCTGAACATGAACTAGGGCAACTGAAAACCAGCTTGACCAGCCTGGGAAACCCGTTCAACTATCTTAAACCAGCTAGATAATGGCCTTTGGTTATAATACAACCTCCTTATAAATCACAAGTGAATAACCATACTTTAGGAGTCATTCATCATTCTCTTAAAAGACACTTGGTCTTTGTAAGTCACTGAGGTTATGGGGTCATGGGGTGAGTAATGCAGCAAGATCTTTCTCTCCCTTGAGGCAGATTCCAGACATCCCTTGAGGAAACCAGAGAGAGTGAAAGGGGTGAGAAACATTGGGGAACCGCTTTTGCTCTTTTGTTCCATCCCTGACCTTCTTGTCTCCAACCTGCTGGTATTGACCGTGTTGGGAGCGCTTACGTGTATACGGACACGCTATGCCCATTTGTCATGCGTTGAGTGACAGGTCACTTCCTCATCGTGGCTTTTAATCCAGGCTCACTGTACGGTCACAGCTGTTTTTCATGGTCAAGAAGCTCCATGTCTCCTCCTACCTGGTTCCTCAGCACCATTTCTCACCTGCCAATATTTCTAATCAAGGTTTGCTGATGAACGAGGTCTCTGATGTTGACCTTGTTCTGGGGTTGATGGCGTTCCAGACTTGGTTTAGATGTAAAGGAATATGATGCCTAAGAAGGGTCCTTAAAAGGGTAGTTCATACAAAATTGAAAATTCTGTCATCATTTATGTACACTCTCATGTTGTTCCAAACCTGCACTGTAAAACCTTAATGCTCAAAATAATTAATTGGTTTGAGTAGGACAAACTTAAATTAAAGGGTTAGTTCAGCCAAAAATGAACATTCTGTCATTAATTACTCACCCTCACGTCGTTCCACACCCGTAAGACCTTCGTTCATCTTCAGAACACAAATTTTGTTGAATTTTTTATCCTCCATTGAAAGCAACAAAATGACCACATTCAATGTCCAGAAAAGTAGTAAAAACATCGTTAAAACAGTCCATGTGACTACAGTGGTTCAACCTTAACATTATGAAGTGACAAGAATACTTTTTGTGCGCAAAAACAAAACAAAAACAATGACTTAATTCAACAATTTTTCCTCTTCTCTGTCAGTCTGTTAAGCAGTTGGCGCAGTGCTGCTTCTCCATGTTTACGTTCGAACGCCGACTCATTATTGGCCGGCTCCTGCGTCAGCATCACACGCATGCCTCATGCTGAACCGGCGTCGGCCAATACTGAGGCACCATTCGGATGTAAAACCTGGAAGCTGCAATGAAAATTGCGTAGCAGAAGAGAGACGGGGAGAGACGAATTTGTTGAATAAAATCATTATTTTTGTTTTGTTTTTGCACAGAAAAAGTATTCTTGTCGCTTCATAACATTAAGGTTGAACCACTGTAGTCACGTTGACTATTTAATGATGTTTGTACTACTTTTCTGAACATTAAATGTGGTAATTTCATTGCTTTCAATGGAGGATAAAAAAACCCTCAAATATCTTAATTTGTGTTCTGAAGATGAACAAAGGTCTTAAGGGTGCGGAACGACATGAGGGTGAGTAATTAATGACAGAAATTTCATTTTTGGGTGAACTAACCCTTTAAACAAATTAGTTCAGTCAAATTAACTTTTATAAGTATTTAGTTCGCAACTGAGATATTTTAAATAAACTGAACTGTTTCATTGTTTTGATTTGTATGAACTCATTTCTTTTAATTTAGATGAACTTAAGTTTAACTGAAACTGGGCTGGGATTTCTATTTCCCAGCATGCTTTGCCCACGGCACTCGAAAGGGAGAGTAAATGCAAAATTAGGTATTATATAATGTTTTTTTTGCGCAAGATTAATGATAAGTGGGAGATTTAGTAGTGATTAATGTTTTGTTATGCTATTTTAGAAGAGTTTCTTTTAATGTGGGTTTTTGGAGCGTTACCATCATGGTGACAAGCGGCGCATGCTGATTGGTTTGAGAGCAGGTAAGTTACGTGTTGCTGTACTCATTCACTATATCATGCTATTGTTAACATGTTAGCAAATTAGCATTTTCTGAATTAGTTAGTTATAGCTAGCTAAGTTTACCCTAATAAAATTTTAATATGCATTTTTAATGTAAAACTATGTTTTAGCTCGCTGAAGCAAAACCAGATGAAAGCCACTGGTCTAAATCTAGTTTTGCAGAAAGGAAGTCAAGCCTAAAGAGTAACCATGCAGACTTGAACCAAATACATATGAATATCAGAAGCTCTTTAATTCTTGTGGGGTGTTTTGCGGGTACGGTATCCCTGACTCTGTGATGTATAATGATTAGCTGAGTGGGGCTTTTCCCCTGCTGGTAGGGTCATCACTCTGATCAAAACCTTCTTGTAGAGCACACACTCAGTCAGCGGGACTGCGGACATTCTGCATAATCAGCATTTCAAAGCAGCTCTGTCAGTATCTCTGCAAAGCTGAACCGCATGGCTTTCATTTGTCTGGGCCACACAGGGTCAACATGAAGAGTGCCTGCAGATGACATCACCCTTGCCAAGGGGGTTCCTGCTGGAGGAGGTCCTCTTTGAGACGGTGCAGGAATGACAGGATAAGAAATATGACCTCAAAGCTTCCCAGTAGGTGTCTGGATATCGGTAAGCGTCGTAATATAAGCAGTTCCTAAGAACACGTGGTGACTCCACCAGACTTATTTAGAATGAAAATATTCCTCTGAGAAATTTCAACCGCATTAGGGTTCAGCTGCCAAGCTATTTCAGGCCATCCATGGAGCTATTTCACAAGAAATTGCACTGGATGTATAATTCAGTTGGTCTCTGTAATGTGGACCTGCTATTAACTTGGGCTGCTAGGAGAACATCATGAAAGGAATTGCCTCTTATTTCTAACTCATTGTGATCCATTGTTCCCCACTGCATTCAGTGCCATATGTAAAACAATCCAGTCCTTTTACTCATTTATTTTTATATGCCTTCAATATCAATAAATGTTTAATGGAAAACTGTACAGTCACAGTGGAGTGATTTTAACGGGAGGAATCTCTTTAGGATGTTATTAAAATAGTAGATCACTTCAGCATGGGAGAACTCTGCCTCCGTATATTAATGTACATAATACTTTTTTAAAGACATTCTTTGCTTATGGGCAGAAGGATAAGATTTGGTTCAATTAAATTATTGCTCTGACAATGGCTTGGATGATTATGATTCCTTCTACTTTTTTATGTAACAAGATTTAATCTCATTCTGGCACTTTTTATGAATAAAGTGTTTGGTGTCTGATGATGTTAATTTAAGGTTTATTGCTCGACAATAACAAAATATCAGGCTTTTAAAAGATGTTTAGACTCCTTTAAAAAAACACAAAAAAAAACAGTAGCCTAAATTACTGACATTACTGAATTGAAAAATGCAAACCCAACAGAAAATATATCAGCTCATTTAATATTTAGGCTCACCTCACCATTTTCTGAAGGTCAACCGCCTCCTTTCTCTCACTAAAACCTTCTAGAGTTTTTACCCCATTCCTAAAAGTGCCTTCTGTTCATAATTAGCATTATGCAAGAAACAAACAACACTACAAATGCTACAAATACCATCATATAAATTATTTCCCTTGTTTCATCACTTTTTTTTCCACAGAGTTCAGGATTCCGGTGAAAATCCCAAGACTGGCATCACACTCTATTCATTTAGTCTTGACTTCCTTGATAGGTGGCAGGTGTGTAATTAAGATGTTTGGATCTTTCAGAGAAAACCTATACTCCATCAGCATTGTTAAATAGATGACTTATAAATAATAGATAGCTCTGGCTGTATAGACTCCGGCTTATACGGTCCCATCAAGACATGCGAGAGAGCGAAAGATGAAAGTGATTTTCACCACATGCACACCCCTGGATTCATTGACTTTGAGTTGTCATTTGATCTGAAAGTAAGGTGATGATTTTGACATCTGCTGCTGATCAAAGCATTGGTTGCTGAATTGTTTGCCTTGTAGTTTTCCATGTGGCATCCCTATCTAAACAGGTATTCCACACTGTACCTGCTATTATCATTAATGAAGGTTAAGGCTGTTCCCAGTACACTCCCCAGATTAAAAACCTATATAATCATATGCATATGTTGCATATATTATCTGCTTCATAACCATGCATAGCTCTCAGCTTTGCCAACAAGTTAACATGAAATCAAACTTCAACGTATTATTTCTTTACACACATTTCTGGTTGTGTTTTTCAAAATAAGACTCTTTTTTTTGACAAAATTCAATTTGCTCCACCTCTAAAACATCTTTCTTGTCATCTGTCTCTTTTGTCCACTTTTGATGACTTCTGTACTGATTTCTCTGAGGGGAGGGTCAGTGGGTGGGTAAATCTATGGTCTTTTTCAGATCTTTCAAACTAATGGACGATATAAGCTTGCGCAATTAAATATGATCGCGACCGGAGATGACAGAAAAACATACAGAGAGCAGTAGCTTTCGATTTGAAAGCCGCAAGACCACGGCGAATGCTTTGAATGCGTGTTAAAATCAGGAATGGTGAGAGAACATTGTGCTTGGTACATTTTTTGTCTTCAAACCAAACTTGGGCCTTCAGCCGACAAATTCCATCTGGCTAGCGCACTTACCGTAATGTTTATGCGTTATGCGGTCTTTTGTGGCTGTTCAAATGAATTCGACTACATGAGCGTTTAGAACCACTTTTTAAGACCGATGATATTGGACCTCTTAGGTCTCTAATGAACCATTTACACTACAGGTCTTGATGCACAATTTCGATTTGGTGACTATATCTAATATTTTTTGTCGACCCGCTTACATCATCTTTTGAAAGTGACCCGTATTCGATATTTGCATTTACACTACACGCTGGTGAAACAACCCAAGACGTTCTGACCCGGAAAAGGCAGTAAAACGGCACGATATGCAATGGACGCAATGGATGCAGATGAAATGATTATACAATGTTTTGCTTTCCGTACTATCTTTAAAGGTCAGCAAAACATTGCTCTCGTAAGGCGGAGAAAAAAGAGGAGAGCCATTACTGTCATGTGATCGCAGTTCGTGTCCACCTGAGTTGACCTCATTCGCCACCGTCCCTTTTTTAGTGACGTACGAATCGCATTTACTGGGGAATATCCGATTTGACCGCTTACATGGCAGACGCAAATGCATGTATCCGAATCATATCAGATTTATTTCCACATATGAGTGAGGCGTGAAACCTATCTGAGAATATCGGAATTCATGCGTTTTTTTTCCTGCTTACATGTTCACGTCATATCCGATCTGTGCCACATGAGAGGAAAAAATCTGAATTGAGGCAATTGAACCATGCAGTGTAAATGGGGCCTAATTCAGCGCATATGTGTGTTAACTTTTCAAAGCACCGTCAGTCAAATCCAATCCACTTGAGGAATGCCCTAATAAATCAAACTCCATTCTGCATTTTAGCTACAGCCCTGACTTCCATGCTGCTGCTTCCTCAAATCCATTCTGCTTGGCTCATTCAGAGTCCATATAAATTAAACTCCATTTTGTGTTTTCATTACTCGCGACTGCTGCACACCCGCGACACAGCAAGGTAAACGCATCTTAGCATATCTGCTGCTTAGCTGGGTCTGGCTGTGTGCTCACATACTGTCACCAAACAAGCAGGTATTTAAGTGAATGTTCATCATTTGTTCGCCTGTTGCTTTTAAAGGCATCATGTAGTCATTGTTGCAGCACTGAATTACAGTTACACTTACACTATGTTGTTATAATGCTAACAGCTATCTGACGTTTTTGCTAGGCTAGCTAGCTAGCTACAGTACATCAATCAACCAGTGTTAGCAGCTATTTCAATCCTGGTCAATGAGAGAAGCTAGTTGTTGTACAGTTGTTTAATTGAAGGATTAGTTCACTTTAAAATTACCCCAAGATTTACTCACCTTCAAGCCATCCTAGGTGTATATGACTTTCTTCTTTCTGATGAACACAATCGGAGTTATATTAATAAATATCCTGACGCGTCCAAGCTTTATAATGGCAGTGAGCGAGACCAATGAGCATGAAGCTCAAGAAAGTGCATCCATCCATCATAAACATACTCCACACGGCTCCGGGGGGTTACTAAAGGCCTTTTGAAGTGATCCATATTTAACAAGTTATAAAGTAAAATATCTTTGCTTCCACTACAGCGCCTTCCGTATTCAACTTACTAAGAAAGTGTAATGTCTCTCACAGTTCAAAAGGCTTATGCTACATCCTACACCTTCCGCATTCAACTTACGAAAAAAGCGACATCAGTTACGCTTTTTCCGTAAGTTGAATACAGAAGGCGGTCTTTTACTTTATAACTTGTTAAATATGGATATTTTTCTTACACAAATGCATCGCTTCGCTTCAGAAGGCCTTTATTAACCCCTGGAGCCGTGTGGAGTACGTTTTGCTTTGAAAGGATGAGCTTCACACTCGTTGGTCCTGTTCACTGCTGCCAGTGCATCAGAATGTTTATTAATATATCTCTGATTGTGTTCATCAGAAAGAAGAAAGTCATATACACCTAGGATGGCTTGACGGTGAGTAAATGTTGGGGAAAATTTTCATTTGAAAGTGAACTAGTCCTTTAAAAGGCACCAGAATACAGGAAATGGCATCTACTCCAGTAACATTTTTCTGGGGGAGGACCCACCCACATTTTTTTTCGCTTCCGACGCTCCTGATATACACTACGAAAGCAATGGTTGAATGCGTTTTCGACCTCTGGAAAACCTACCTCCACACAACCTATGAAAGTGGACCATTAGCTTGAATGGAGTAAGATGTCAAGTATTTGCTCTTCCGAAGAACTTCAGCAATAAACATTTTAACCAATTCATTGATATTCAGATAAGCTAATCTAAATTCTCCTTGCTTCAGCACGATGAAGCTGCACTGACAACAAATAAGCACATTTATTCGTCATAAGTCTCTTTCCGTCCAAAATGTGCAGATCAAGTTTGGCACGCCACACTATCAACATTTGATATATGTGCAAACTTGGTATTTACCATCTAAATTGCTTCTTCACAATGTTCAGATGATGACAGTGATTAATCCACTAAAGAACTGAATCTTCCTCTTCGAGTATGCTTCCACATTTTCAGCCACCCATCTAAGACTTAAAGGCAACATTTGTATTCCCCGTGAGTGACTCCCCCGCCTATTTGACGATATTACCTCCAGGAGCGAGGGCCGCCCGGACAGGCGGCTGCAGTGTGTGGGCTCTGCTTTTAATATCATATATTTCTCTCCCTATCTTCTCATCATTAGGCAATTTAATAAATGTGGTGTGAGCACACTAATGTTCGATCATACATCAGAGGCAGCTGACCCAGGGTCAGCATGCCGGACAGCGTCCAGGTTCCCGCTCCTCGTCCTCCCCCCACATCTCTTTATTCCTCCGTTTCTTTTTCCCTTAGGTGTGCACATTTTCATAACCTCTCTCCAGAACATTCATAGACTTTTACACAGTTTGTACAAAGCCTGATCCAAGTATAAATGTTTGGCCAAATATCCATCAGACCTTTGCCAAAAGTTTGTTCTACTAGAAGCCATGTGTGTTTTTTGTTTGATTTCTCGGTCTCTATAAAGATATAGAGATGTGAGGATGTGTATTGGACACTTGTTGTTAGTGTGTAAAAACTGAAAGGTCCTCATGGTGACAACAGTTTAAAGGAAAGGAAAATGTTTTGATTGTTTACCAGCCCTCACGTTGCTCTAAACACTTTTTTTGTTTTTCATTTGTGGAAGACAGAATGAAAATTTTTGAAGAATGATGATGCTGCTCTTTTCCATACAGAAAGTATATAGGCTGTCAAGCTCAAAAAGGACAAAACAACAACATAGTGATGTTCGATTCTTGAACGAATCGTTCTTTAAGCAAGTAACCAGTCGAGTCCGTTCACAGAATTAAGCTTTAGTTCTGAGTTGATGACACAAGACACACATCCGAGGTAGCACGTATGAACGAGCCAATGAGCATGTCCAGAATTTAGGAATCCAAGTTAAAAGCTTTTCGGTCATGTCTGACTCAAAAAGAACCGAATGAGCCGGTTGTAACTATGTAAGGATAACCTTGCGAAACTTCAACAATTAGAACAGGATCATTCCAGTTATATATTTTTTTATTTTTTTATTAATTCATTTTGAACCGGTTCTTTGGTTTAATAACCTGTCTGGACATGCTCATCGGTGCTGAGCAAGGAGCATGTGTGCTACTTGGATGTGTGTCTTGCGTCATCAACCTGCAACTAAAGTTCAGTTCATTTAGATTCCGTGAACCGACCGGTTGCAGGCTCAAAACGGATTGTTCACCCAAAAATGAAAAATTTCCCATGATTTACTCACCCTTAAGCCATCCTAGGTGTATATGACTATATTCTTTCAGAAGAACACAATCGGAGATTTAAAAATATCCTGGCTCTTCCAAGCTTTATAATGGTAGTGAATGGGGGCGTGATTTTGAAGGCCAAAAAATGCATCCATCCATCATAAAAATAATCCATACGGCTCTTGGGGGTTAATAAAGGCCCTCTTAAGCGAAGCGATGGGTTTTTGTAGGAAAAATATCCATATTTAAAACTTTATAAACTAAAATAACTAGCTTCTGGCAGATGGCCGTACACATACTGTGCAAGTCGACTTGCGCCACAAGAGTAACCCGTGACACAATGTATGACGCAGGATGTAGGAGTATCGTAAGCTTAGACGTCTCTCACGGTTTAAACAAATAGGGCTGTGCAACAAACTCAAGCTCCTCTTCTCTTATATCGAAATTCTCCAACATTTCTCTTTAAAAATTTCAAATTTCATATACACCTAGGATGGCTTGAGGGTGAGTAAATCATGGGGTCATTTTCATTTTTGGGTGAACTATCCCTTTAAAAGAACAATTCATTCAAGAATTGAACATCACTACAACATAACATAAAACACCACAAAGTAGTCAACATCACGTGCACTACTTTTGGAGTCTGTCAAGGAACATTTAGAAATTTTAGTCGTTCTTAGTCATTATTCATTGAATATCTAACTCCGCTATAGCTTTTTTTGAAATATCGCACCTATGGAAACATCACATCAAATTAGTGATATTTGGCCACGAGACATTTCTTACAACAATTTAGCAGTTTTTAGTTGTTTGTTTCACAAAGTTATCACATGGCTTCAGAATTTAAGAACAGACTTAAAATATAGCATAGAGGATATGGGCTATACTTTTATGTGGCTTGTCTTTATGACGTTCAACGTGTCTGAATCACCTAATATTATAAAACTTTGATCATATGAAAAGACTTTAATAGTCTTTTCTTTTTGAAACTGTAGTTCGGTATAATCGATTTCTTGTGATTTCGCCATCTTATTTTGACTTCTCATGAGATCATGTTGGTGTTGTTTGTCATTTTACAGGATGAACTGATTCTTTAAAGCTAAAAAAGAAAAGCATGTTCAAAATGCATAAATAATGGAATAATTCCATTTTTGGCTGAAAAGATTCCCTTCAAGGCACTAGACAAAGCTCTGACGTTTGACTGATAGGAATGTGTAAGATGAATGTTGAGGGTGTAGAAAGAGCTGTGTCGGCTTGAAATCATGCATGGTTTTTAAAAGTGAAACTTTACACTTTAATTCACTGTGGTCAATGAATTTCAATATTGTCGTTTTTGCAGCCAAAATTAAAAATTTTTGGTCACTATTGCAAACAATTGCATTTAGCTGTCAGTGTATTTGTAGCATAAATTCTAGTGTGTACAACAAAAATGTTGCACTTTCCATTATACATTCACAGATAAAAAGGTCCATGAATACATTATGTGTCAGCTACCCAAAATAATCATGTGTTTGTCAGTGTGTCTGAGTGATCATTCCACCACACTGCACTTGATTTGTGGGAAAAGCGAAGCACTCATACATATCCATTCACACACAACCAGACACACACAAAGGTATTCTAGCGCTCGGTTGAATGTGTCGTAGCTGTCTTCCATAGAACATGTCCTCCTGCCTTTTTATGATCAGTCACCAAGTCAGAGGAGACGCTGTATGTGTGCCGCTGCGGCGGTTCGTGCACGTCTTCATCCTCACGCGTATGTCGTGATTGTCTACAAGGACTGGAACAAGGCAAGCAAATCAAAGAGACACGGTCTGCTACATCACAGAGTACAAGTGCCCACATTATGGGGTGAGCTTAAATGTGTCCGAGACAGAGCTTCGGATGAAAGACGGCACTATTTCAGATAGAGAGAGAGAGGAAAAAAACAGAGGCACTGAAGGGAGGATATGACAAGCTGCTCATAAAAGCTGTTCAGAGAGCACAAAGCCACCTCAGTCTCTGGTACATCTCCCAGTCGACAGCAGCAGATAGAGATAGATGGAAAAAGAGATTTTGATATTTTGATATATGGATGAGTATTTACTAGGGGTGTAATGGTACATGTATTCGTCCCGAACCGTCACGGTACAGTGCATACAGTCAGAAGACGTATACAGTCACAGGCAATCCACACTCCAATCCAGAAGGGGCACGCGCGGTAATGCAACGCTGTTTGCTAACTGCCACAACAGGTAAAAGCGCAGAAGAAGAAGAACAGATGATCTATGCATAGATATGTTTACCTATAATCTCCCAACTGTTTCAAACAGCTTGAGAATAATATCTCGCGTAGCATTACATTTACCTCAGGCAAGTCATTCAGTGTCCACAGCATGTTAGTTCACCAGAGAAATGAACTCTAGAGAGGAGCATTTCACTAAATATATGCACTGTATTAACTTATATATTCATTATATTTACTTTACCTCTTAGTAATGTCTTAATTATTTAATATATGTTTAAATAAAATTTGTCATGAAAACAAGTTATGACAGTAACTGATTATAAACTGAGTGTAAATGATTATATTTAAAAAAGAAGAAAAAAAAAATAATTGTATAATTAGATTTAGAAGTTAATGTTTTTTGAGTGTTGATTGTTATTTCTAAAATTAAATTGCAAATTAATTTAATAGTTTGGGCTCTGTTGTTAATTGTAACCTTTAATATTATAATAATGTGCAAGAAAGGGCTTCCTGTATATAGTTTACAGCATCAGCTGAGATAGATTTATTTATCCTTAAGAAAATGTTAATTATAATTGAATTTATTTAAAGAGAGAGACACAGAGTGTTCAATAAACCACTGATTAATAAAAAAAAAAAAAAAAGTAAAAAGACACAATTTTATGAGAAAACCCAGGGGAGAAAACTAAACATATCTTTTGATGCAAATTTATTCAATATTTCTTTAATATTCAGTACTTCATTAAATTTCAACCATTTTACTTTTTGATTTGTTAAAACGTACATGTGTCAAAGTGTAACACACAAAACTTTAACCAAATCATCAAAATTTAAAAAATAAATAAATGAATAAATAAATAAATGTATAAACATTTATTAGTATCACTATTTAAGTATATATTAAACATATTTGAATTGTAAAAAAAAAAAGAAGTTCCGCTCATTGGTGCGTATTCAGATCATAAAAAACCATACAAATGAGTTTACAAATTCATATACAAATAAGCCACCAATTCGCCACATTGAAAATAGTTAAGAATTGCCATGAGATTTTATTGTCTTTTCACTTTTCTTCAGCATTTACAGAAAAACTCTATTTGCTGTGGTGGCATTTGTTGTTAGTTGGTGATTTAGTAATAAATCAAAGAGGGCTGTTTGAGCATCAGGGGTCCTATAATCCTGGGGTTTACTGTATACAGTTTATTCTCTCTCTCTCTCTCTCTCTATTTCTGTCTCTCTTTATAATGTATTTGGCACCACTCAAGAAACGGGGACAAATCTAGCAGTTCTTTCCGTGTGCATTTGTTACAAATAACTTTGGTTACACTTTATTTCGATAGTCCACTTTAGACATTCTGCTAACTATAAGTAACTTTGCAACTACATGTCAACTAGTAGTCAGTAGACTGTCTGCTTAATATCTGCAAACACTTTATTTTTATGGATCCAAAAGACATTCTACTGACTATAAGTAATTTTACAGGTACATGTCAACTTATTGTACTACAGTCTACTAATACTCTAATAAGAGTTACTTGTAGTTAGTAGAATGTCTAGAGTAGACCATCGAAATAACATGTAATCATAACTTTTAATTCCAAATTCCAAAAATAAATACATAAATAAAGCAATGACTGTGCCAATGGTACATACCCTCCCCAATGGCATATTTTGGTTCAGTTAAATGTCAATGTCAAAGAGCTTTAATAGATAACTTTATAGACTAATATGTAATCAGGCTCAGATGAAAAACACAAACACAGGCAGCATTTAGCCAAGTAGGCCCTGTGAACTGACATCATGTTCATTATTCATCTGCACTTTGAAAAATGTCTGGAAATTCTGCTCCTCTTTTTCCAGTGCTGGAATCACATGCTTATGAGCAAAACATCTGCTTTCCTTTACAAGTGGAGTAAAAACACTGACAAGCTTTCATATTTCTTCAGTTATGGAGGAAAATGAATTTAAGAATGATTTAAATAAACATTATAATTATAATACATGTTAGTGTGTTTCTCCATGCACTTTAAAAAATAACACTTGTCAAGCATCAAATGTGAGTAAAAGTTAGGCTAGTTTAGTAAAAATCATTAGCTCAGTAACTTTATAGGGAACTGCAACATAGTAATATAATCGAATTCTGGTTTGGACAAAGTAATCGAACAGAGTGTAAACCTGATGGACAAAATAAAGTCCCGTCCAACACTTTCTTGTTCGAGAAGCCGTTTCATTTGGATATATGTCACAATATGGATGAAAAGACTATTGCAACTTCCGTTTTAATGGCCACTTTAAATGTGAAATGTTGTGACTATATTCCAAATATTCCAAACAAATATCTGTGCAGTTTCACATACTGTAGGCCTATATATAGAAACAATTGCATAGTCGTTAGAACAACAACAACAAAATCTAGGTCAGTGGCCATGAAGTTTATACAGGATGTCACTGATGCATGAATTTTGACAGTATAGAGATGTGTGTGAATTTCTGAGCCAATTTTCATGACTTAACATGTCCTCGTATATCCTGCCAAACTAGCATGTTGTAAATTCCTGCGTGTCACATGTTGATTTACAGGTAAGATTTTTCTCGCAGCCATTTTGCCAGCTAATCTTAGATTACTCCTTTGCAAATTTATCCTGAATCCACCTCGGCCTGGGTGATTTATGGTTGTTATTACCTATTTTATCCTATGTGTGCTAAAGCTCAGTGCTTGCAAAAGCTGTTAATTGCTTAATTCTGGAGATAAGACAGTGAGCATGACTGGATTCGCCAATCATGCTGTAGTATAGACATCTTTAGCGCCTAACTTACTTAAGTGTTTAACTTTAGTGCATATATCGTCCCACCCCGTTTGTGCTACAGACATGAATGATTCCTCAAATCATGCAATTTGTTGAACAGAAGAGTGCTGTTAATTTTCTAAGACTTATTTTCACCTGGTGGACAATAGCAACATAGCAACTCCCTGGAAACCACCTAGAACACCCTAGCAACTGCATAGCAACTCCCTAGAAATCACCCGGAACACCCTAGCAACTGCATAGCAACTCCCTAAACCACCCAGAACCCCCTAGCATAAAACACCTTAAGAGCTGCATAGCAACTCCCTGGAAACCTTCCAGAACACCCTAGCAACTGCATAGCAACTCCCTAAACCACCCAGAACCCCCTAGCATAAAACACCTTAAGAGCTGCATAGCAACTCCCTGGAAACCATCCAGAACACCCTAGCAACTGCATAGCAACTCCCTAGAATCCACCCAGATCACCCTAGCATAAAACACCCTAAGAACTACATAGCAACTCCCTGGAAACCACCCAGAACACCCTAGCAACTGCATAGCAACTCCCTGGAAACCAACCAGAACACCCAAGTAACTGCATAGCAACTCCCTAGAAACCACCCAGAACACCCTAGCATAAAACACCCTAGCAACTGCATAGCAACTCCCTGGAAACCAACCAGAACACCCAAGCAACTGCATAGCAACTCCCTAGAAACCACCCAGAACACCCTAGCATAAAACACCCTAAGAACTGCATAGCAACTCCCTGTAAACAACCCGGAACACCTTAGCAATTGCATAGCTACTCCCTAGAAACCACCCAGAACACCCTAGCATAAAACCCCATACGAAATGCATAGCAACTCCTTGGAAACCAACCAGAACACACTAGCAACTGAATAGCAACTCCCTAGAAACCACCCAGAACACCCTAGCATAAAACACCCTAAGATCTGTATAGCAATTCCCTGGAAACAACCCAGAACACCCTAGCAATTGCATAGCAACTCCCTGGAAACCATCCAGAACAACCTAGCAACTGCATAGCAACTTCTTGGCAACCAATAACAGCACCCTATCAACATAGCAGTGAGTTTTGTACAAGTTTTGACTCAGAAAATGTAAAAATCTAGTGTAGAAATGTGGCTTCTTATCAAAGCTGTTCTGATACATTGTTTCTTCAGCGCTGAAAGCTATCATTGCTCTCATTGTCTCTTTTTTTTAATCCTTTGTCTTTTCCCATTAACAGTCAGTTGAAAGGCTGAGACAAACACGAATGAAGATTTATAACGTCTCTCTTCCCCCTTCCCCCACATCATGAATTAAAGAACTGCATAGTGTTCCATGATGTGACTGGAGGATGGGTGATAGTAAATTAAACACAATGTTCCAGGCAATGTTCCTGAGAGCGAGTGAGAGAGAGAGAGAGAGTCTTCTTTGAGACCCAGCAATGAAACCAAATAAATAAACTGATAAATAATAAAGAGCTGTTGAGGGCCTCTCACCTTGGCCATGACATGACCTTCCTCAGTTTCGTCCTGTATCCACCAACCAACAAAGACACTCTAGATGATTTGTAGTCTGAATTTGCAAAACACACACACACACACACACACACACACACACACGCTGCTGGGTAGTAACTGATTACATGTAATCTGGATTTCATAATCACATTACAAAATTAAGTACTTGTAATTAGATTATTTTATTTTTTTAAATACTCGTAATCAGACGATTATGTATTATTCTCACAATGGCAGTAAATTATTCTTAATTTATTGATTCTTTGTTATGTTTTAAAATTTCCTTTCTATAAAAAAATCTACTGCTTATATACATTATATACAAGGTCTACCAGGTTTGTGGAATTGCGCACACACAGACCAGCAGCTTCTAGTCACGTGACTATCACTGAAAACTGAGTCACACAGCATTTGATCACTGGATTTACAGAAATCATTTAACTTTTAAGAGGTGTTTTCTCAATATTGCAACATTGCATATCTAATCAACTCCTGACGAATACATTAAAAGGATTCATTTAAAGGATTAGTTCACTTCAGAATTAAAATTTTCTGATAATTTACTCACCTCCATGTCATCCAAGATGTTTATGTCATTCTTTCTTCAGTCGAAAATAAATGAAGGTTTTTGAGGAAAACATTCCAGGATTTTTCTCCATATAGTGGACTTCACTGGGGTTCAACGGGTTGAAGGTCCAAATGTCAGTTTCAGTGCAGCTTCAAAGAGCTTTACACGATCCCAGATGAGGAATAAGGGTTTTATCTAGCGAAACAATTGGCCATTTATATATAAATATATAAATTTATATATTTTTTAACCACAAATGCTCATCTTGCACTGCTCTGCGATGTGCCACGCATTACATAATCATGTTGGAAAGGTCCAATTGTGGGCAGAAGTAACCATTTGTGGTTAAAAAGCATTTAATTTTACTTATTTATTTTTTTAGAAAATGTCCAATTGTTTCACTTGATAAGACCCTTATTCCTCGTCTGGGATCGTGTAGAGCCCTTTGAAGCTGCACTGAAACTGACATTTGGACCTTCAACCTGTTGGTAGCCGTTGAAGTCCACTATATGGAGAAAAATCCTGGAATGTTTTCCTTAAAAACCTTAATTTCTTTTCGACTGAAGAAAGAAAGAATGATCTTGAATGACATAAGGAAATTTTAATTCTGAAGTGAACTAATCCTTTAACCATGTATTCATGTCTTTGGAAGGTTAAAAGTAATCTAAAAGTAATCCAAAAGTAGTCAGATTATGTTAACTTAAATGTGTAATGTTATAGTTATGTTACTGTTGTGTTGGATGTGATTTCCAGACAGTGAGATCTATAGCCCACGAACTAATAAACCTTCTTTTATTTAATTTAGGATTATAGCACACTGTAATTTGGTGGAATAGTTTCTGCAATTAATATTATTATTATTATTATTTTTTTTTTTTTTTTTTACTGTACTCTTTCGCACTTTATTTACAGTTAGTTAAAAAAAAAAAAAAAAATCATGTATTTTTAATGCTTTTTGAGTTCCTTTTTTCCCCATTGGCCATGCCTAATCTTACATGATGTGAACTCAAAAACTTAAATAAATAAACAGAAATAAATAGTTAAAAACACCCCTGAAGACAAATTGATTTCTGTGATTTGCTATTGTGGAGAAAAGAAACAATGATATGTCCAAAAGAGAGCGTTGTCACTCTATTAACAACGTTTCGTTCAGTTCGCTGAGGACCACCTCAAATTTTTGGGAGTAAATTTGCTTGTAAAACTGCATACTGAACACAGTTGAGCACTTCCAAGAAAAATGACAACCATATTTCACTCTAGTGTGCATGAGGCCAGTCCGTTCGTTTAGTGACCTTTATCACACCACTTTCCTTACAAAAATGTCCTTCCAAAAAGAGTTAGTTTTATTGAATTTTACCAAGGTTATGTTTCATTCATGCCATGCTTCCACATGCTTAATGGACATTACTATATATCTTAAGCCTAAAGGAGACATAAGTGAGGGAGTTGAGCAATCCTTACCCCGTGATTTATATGGATATGGCAGGGAAATGGCAGTCTGGGATAACATACCCGATTATAAATGACAGAACGATAGGGACTACCCATCTGCCATCCCTCCATCCATTAGCCTGAAAAATGAAACGGGGCCGAGGATTTTTAGTCCAGCACATACATGTATTTTTTTTCGAACAGAATACATTAGCGGATGGTGTGACAAAATGCGTGAGATCTGTACTTTAATTGCGTCTTGCACAGTTGGGTGGTCAGGACACATTCTCTGTCAACTTGGGTTTCATTTAAATCATCTGAGTGCGAGTGAACAAGCCTTTAATGCCAGAAATCAAGGTGGCTTAAGGACTCTGTGCTGCCAGAACTGTAACAGGAGAGGCTAGTAGCTCTGTAAGCATTACAGCGCTGAAATGTTTCATGCTGCTTTAGTTTGGACTCCAGCCCTGCACTAAAAGAGCATTGATCAAAGTGTGCTAGCATGGTGGCCAAAACAACTGAGAGGCACTTTCATGATATTTAAAGTAACAGGTTCACACCAAAATGTGTCATGTGCTCACCCCCATCTTGCTCTGACCCTTTATTATTTATAGATATAAAATTAAATAATAGTCAGAATAATCATACCAGGTTTGATTGCACTGATGTCAAATGGTTTTCTTTTAAATTATGACACGTTTTATATGGAACAAAAGCGCAAATGAGATTTAAAATTGCCTGTAGAAAGGAAGATTGTCTGTAATAAATAGCATAAAGTGATAGTTCACCCAAAAATGAAAATGTAATCATTTTCTCAACCTAATGTCATTCCAAACCTGTATGAGATATATATATATATATATATATATATTTTTTTTTTTTTTTTTTTCCTCCATCTGAAGAATATAAGAAATATTTCAAAGAAAGCTGGGAAGTAAATTTGAACCCCATTCACCTTTATTGTAAACAACATGGGAAAAAAACAAAACAAACACTTTTTCGTTTTCGTTAAAGGCACACTATGTACGTTTTCGCCACCAGAGGTTGCATTTTCAAAAAATATCAAAGGCGAAGCTTGTTGACGCTGTGAAGGAGAGTGGAGCGATGGGAGATGTTGTTTTCACCATGCAGAGAAGTATGAAATTCACGAATCGTTCGCGGATGAGGTAATGAATTAGTTTTTGTATTATCTGTACGTTTGATCACACTATTTTATGTCATCATAATGAATTCGCTGCAAGGAACATGAAATTTAATGCTATATTAGCTTGTTACTGATATGTGACTATTTGTCAAATGATTTGGTGGGTTAATGCTGCGCAGTTTTACATGTTTAAAACAATCGTACTAAAAGTAAATTTGTACCAACCCACCGTATTTGCAAAATATTTTTGTGCAACACATACTGTATTTAATTTCACGGCCATAGACGTGGTCATCAGGCTTGATAAAAAGCGTTACTGAAGAACAAACAAACTGCAGTATAACTGTGTGTAATTTCATCAGCATAACTCACAGGATTATGTAATTACGAACACTTGATAGTTTTTCAAGTGAATCTACCTATGCATTATCAATTGTCATGTCATATCTCGCATTGTTTATATGTGCTATTATTGACATTTGTATCTATTCAAATCATCTGTACATGACTATTATTTGTACAATAAATATTTGCTTACCTGTCTATTAAAACATGCGAGGGCGGAGTCTCTGTGAAGTCCAAGTTTGTCGCAAAGCTCTCTCCATCTCAAAAACGCCACGCCAATATTGATCCTTATTTTATTTCTCCGTTTGTCCCAAGCATGATGACTAAACATCACAACAGTGGCATGTTAAATGCTGTATAACCAACACTTTTGTATTTTGTCCACGTGAGTTGCCATAGTTTCTACAAGTGGAAACCGGGGATAGCGCGAATATTACGTCATTGATAGGCAACAATGACAAGGGACGAGCCATTATTTAAAATTGGAATTTCTCTGGATTTACAAAACCTTTGGACCTTTTGGGATAATGTAATTACACAGCTGCATGAATATCACACTGTGCAAGTGTTTTTCGGATATTTTATTCCAAAAATCTTACATATTGTGCCTTTAACACTATTTTGATAGTCCACTTTAGACATTTTACTAACAAGTATTTTTGCACCTACATGTCAACTAGCAGTCACAACTCTAGTCACTGTCTGCTTAATATCTGATAACACTTTATTTTGATGCTCCCCAACAGACATTCTACTGATTGTAAGTAACTTTGCAAGTACTTGCAAGTACAAAACTTATGGCTCTTTTCCACTGTGTGGTACGACTTGGCACGGCATGGCTCGGCTTGCTTTACTTTGGCTCGGTTTACTTTTCCACTGCAGTTTTGTACCACTTCAAAGTGGATGGGATTATAGACTGATCGTTATAGTTGGGCCGCCTCTACTGCCGTTTGGTTTGATGTCTCGCGTCGCAAATCCAGTGACGATTCTCTCTGACCAATCAGTGATCTGTCACAGTTTAGTATCAGTACGGCTCGCTTGGAACCTCAACCAAGGTGGTACTATTTAAAGTGAGCCCTACCGAGCCGTACCATGCAGTGGAACAGCGCCATTATTCTTCTAAACCTAAACCTAAACCCTAACCTAACAGTCTACTAATACTCTAATGAAAGTTGGTTGACATGTAGTTGCAAAGTTTCGACTATAGTCAGTAAAATGTCTAAAGTAGACCCCTAGTTAAGAAGACTTAAAATACAGCATTCACATCATATTGACCACTTTCATGAAAGTTTATTGTTTTTTGGAGCTTGTCAGTGAATATAAATATTCATTTTTTAAGCAAACATTTAAAGAAACAGTGTTTCCATGCTGAGGTACAGTAGGTGATAAACGTATGCTAGCTTAAGAAGGTTTTGGCCAATTACCTGTATTAAACAAGGCAGGGCTGCATTACTTTTTGCCTTCTCACGCTCTGTCTGAACAAATAATGTAGTGTAACAGATAATGGAATATATCTTGGTGTGATTCCAATATTGCTAACGGTACTGCATTCAGTATGCCAAGCTAAACAGCACTCCCTAGGCAGGGCTTAACAATTGTAATTTTTCAGAATGCTCACGTAACTGATGTAAGCACATGAGCTAGGAATAGAACAGTGCATCTGAGGCTCATTGAGTGAGGTGGGATGATTTCGCTGACTTTGCATGTTCTTATCAACATTCCCATCAATGTTCTGCTGCATGGTGAGTGAGTTAATGCACTAGTTACAGCAGGAGTGGAATCATCTCAAGTACAACACCTGACTTTAGAATGCATTTGTGGATTCAGATTACGGAACTATGTACCATTCATCTTGGAAAGTGGGATTATTTTTTTTTTTACTTCCTCTGTGGAAGTCGAATAGAACTGCACTTGATTTTGGACTACTCAGTTTTCGCCAAGATGCAATCAAGCGAACATGGCAGCATGTAGAGAGATGTAAATTTAGGCCTAACATTGTGTCCTAACCAGACGCGATGCGATAAGATTCCAGCGACAATTTGTCTGTCCACACAATATGCAACGAGACTACAAGATGTGACACAATCAATTAAAGACTACAGCCAATCAGAACAGCGTGTGGGCGGGCTCTCGCGGCAAGTGCATGGCACTGGAGACGGCACTCGCAAGGAAAAGTACGTAATCAAATTCATGAATATTACATAATGTTCACATTATTAAAAATACATACTGATTTACTGAAACAAACTTTGTCATAGAATACACTTGTCTGTTCACAATGAGTTGACAGTTTAAATGTTCTTGTTTCCTTTTATTTATTTTGAAGATCTGAGGTGAATTGTCCATTGTTGCTTTCAGTATGGCTATAAAAGAAACACAAAATGATATTCAAACTCACATTATACTTTTTTTAACATTGAATAAAGTACATAAACAGCACCTGAGATTATTATCATACTTGGTGTTGTTGTTCCAGCCGCGACATCCCAGAAAAATAGAAACCGTTTCTAAAAATAGAAATGTCGTTGTAGCGGCTAGTTAGGACAAAAACTCAGATTAACATGGAAAAGAAGCGTTGCATCTCATCTGGTTAGGATACGGTGTAATGATAAAAAAAAAATCACTTTCAAGCTAATTTAATGCATCAGTGAGTCAAAGTAACTACATTACAGGATAAAACCGGTTTAGCAAAAAATTACATAGACAACAAAATGTTATATGCGAAATGTTAACTTCCGCTACACATGTCAGTGTCAGGTTGCATTCAAAATCACATACTTCCCTACTATAGTAGGTTAAAAACAGCATGTCCGTGGTTTCTCTGGGAGATCGAGTTTATGACGTTTTGATGAACAATTACAAAAATGTTTTTAAAAATGAAACATGCATAAATAAATAAATAAATCACCATAAGATGCATTTAAAATTAGACAGAAAAGGTTCATTTCTTGCTGTCTTTAAAGGCATGTCAGCAAATTCATCATGCAAAATGATTGACAGGCTGGGTTACTCAACACCTATTTCAGTTAAATCTGTCAGGTGAAAGGGACATTTTATGTGTGGTCTTCCAAAAAGTAAATAGGAATATACCACATCTGACTTGAAAGGAAAGCACAATAAACCTACATATATTTCACTTGAAAGGTTAAGTTTGTGTTCCACTCAAAATCACAAGGTTCTTTGTGAGCAATGCAGGTCACATGTTTCCAAAGAACAAGTTCTTTGTTGAGGTCTAATTTCATAAGTCATAATATATGGATATTTTTTGGTCCGTTTCCACTGATTAAAGGGCCGTTAATGATGGTGAAATGGCCGAGAATAACATTTGAAGAGATGCTCTTTGAAAGCTGACCCTGAGACATGCTCTCTGCTTTCATCTCTCCCTCCCCTCGTACCCCATTTCTTTTACTCTTCTCTTGAGCTGTGCCTCAGTAAAGTAATGACAGCACTCTTAACAATGCAACCAGAGCTCTTTAAGTGGACCTGACTCACTGTGATCCATATACATTGTCTTTCTGTCAAGTGAGAGAGGAGAATAGCTGGTGATTCGTGACAATTTTAAAGACTCCGCTGCCAGAGGCTGCTTTACGGGGAAACAGCGCAGCATTTTTGACGGCTCTCAAGTGGCTGAATGTATCTGAGATGAATTGTGTGATTTGCATGAATATTTCTGCTTTATTGCCAGAGAGCTGTATGAGAGGTAATTGCATTATGAGTCCACGGAAAAATGATTGTGAGTGATAGCGTTCTGTAACCTCCATACATGCATGCATATGGAGGTAGCGGTGAATAGCGGCAATCAAAATAGAGACACGCTTCGAGAGACGATTTAAAAGCATATTGAGGCATTACATAAATTTTTATGCGTCGTAGACAAGCGAGGCAGGCATGTCTAGAGTCCATCGTTTGGCTGAAATCCAATGGTCATATCAGTGCTCATTAAATCTTTTTAAAAGGGTTTAAATCAAAAGAAATGCATATTTATCTGATTTATTTATTTTTTTAACTTCACGGCCCCACATATGAAGGATATCTTGGTTGTGCAATTACACGGTAACGGTCAAAGAGAAAAGTTAATCTGACGCATCCCTTGCATCACAATGAGATCTTATTCACCTAAAGGGACTTGAGAAAAACGTTCCCGGTTTGGTGATTCAGGATTCAAGCACCTCTACTTTCATCTCAACTGATGGAGAACTTAGTGTAGCCAGAGAACGGAATACAAACTGACTCCTACAGACCATAATGACTTTGAAAGAAGCTCAAAGCGTTCCACGCTATGGTTTGAACTTCACCAATTGAATCTGCCTCGATCTGACAATGCTTCACTGGGAAAATGATCCACTTTTGGGTTTAACAGAAAGGTGGTGCACTTGCTAGTTATCCGAAGGATCGATACAGCCAATCCCACTCAGAGAAGAACTGACTTGTAATGAGAGAACTCTGTAGGAACGGCTGCCTTCAACTATAATATATGCCGTCAATAAGATGCAAGCAGATTGAGTCCAGAGAGGCAGCAGTGAAACCATGTTAAATAATGAGCGGGAACTGTGTCTTCCTGACCCATATACTGTTTACCTCATTCTGTCTGCCTAGTTTATTCTCTATCCGTGATTCCCATCCTTGTTGATAAAGGGCCGAGTTGCCTAATCCACTTTTGGAGGCCGAGGCACATTATGCTGTCCCGTTTATCAAATCCAAACTCGATTTTTGTAAAGGTTAATGGCCAAGCTTGCAGGAAAAAATAGTGCAAAGGCAAATGTTTTAAGTGGAGCCCTTTGCAATTCCAAACAAGGGATAACATTTGCAGTCTGTATTTCGGATGCATCGGAATGACCTTTGTAAGAATCTGGCCTGATTAAACAGGTGAGGATAGTCAGGCTTTGAGGGGAGCCAACTTTTCCACAGTCATTACCATAAAAAAACTTTTCCTGAAGGACTAGAATGAACGTAGTTACTTCAGCAAGCGGCAAAACAAAGGGACACGCTAACAGTGAGCGGTTGGTCTCATAACCTTTTCTCTAGAAGGTCACACAGCAGAAGAATAGGAAGATGTAGTATTTTTTTATTGAGGTGAACCCAAGCCCTCTTCAGTTTTGATGATGTTGTTAGTTATGCAAAGTTATCCTGTTTCACGTGATGGGAACTGTTGAACTATGACAGTGTTTTCCAGGGAATGTTGACACTCTCCATTGTTAAGCATGAGCGATACCTCAGAGGGCCAAAGAGTATGTTATTCAAGCCCGGGCTACAAGTTTCCAGACACATATTCTGGATGACATAAAAGATTACACCATCAAGGTTTCAGGACATCCAGGTGACGTAAAATATTCCCAAGGTACACTACACTCATATTAGCCTTGTTATACTTGTAGTTGATGTATTTTTTTCAAATATTAAAATACTTTCTCTTAACTCAGTTTAATATACAGAGACAATTAAAAATCTATTTGGCTATTTTAGTTTTGCTTTCAAACCGTTTGTTTTACCAACCTGGGGTGAGTTTCCTGTTCAACGATGTAACTCACTGCTTCACTACCATAGTACGATGCATCATTGAACAAATCAACTAGCTAGTTACGACTGTTTCCCAAAACCGTATTGTCGCAAACCTGTCATTCAGCCATGTTGGTGAATGATGTCATGCAGGTGGTGGAGTAATAACTTCTTTAAAAGAGTCCGTTTGAGATCGAATTAATCATTTTTCTCAGTTATTTTGTTTTATTTGCAAATTCAATCATAGCCTCATTCTTACGTACTACAGCACATGCGCACTCTTCAAAAATGGTGCTTAAAATCTCTGGACAAACTAAACTTTGTGAATGACATTTATATATATTCTAAATAAAAGATATACATTGTACTTAATGTCAGTTTGCGTATTTTGCTCAAAATAATGATTTATTAAGTCCACATGTCGTAAAAACAAGAAACTATGCTTCTAACCACAGCTCGAGATTTGCGATGCAGTTTGCGAATGTTCGTTTTAACTATGGTTTTGGGAAACACCAAATCGTTGAAATCAAGCGCAGCGTTAGTTCTGGCAGGTCACGTTAGTCAAGCTCGCATCAGCTGACACTCAGATGATTCACATTGACCTATAGGAATACAACGCCTATCACCGCATGGATGGGCAGGGAGTTTTTGCCCAGAACAGAACCATACCGCCAATCCAAACTGTATGCTAACTGCCAGTCATCTTTGACGATAGCGATCCTGACAGAACTATGTTAGTAATGACAGAACTTGCGATGTTAGTTGGCTAACGATGCTTTTGGGAAAAGCACCCCTGTCTGACCCAGCATAGCAACAATGGCTCAGCACATGGTGTGAGTTTTAGAACAGGATCATCTGTTAGTTCAACCAATGGCAGATGGGGGAGTGTTTTGAAACCTGTTTGAAAACAGCCATTATTTTTCCAAATCTGTCTGGTGACACTAGTGGTGCAGAAATTGCACACTTCATCTTTAAAAAGTTTTAAGCATTTTTATTTATTTTTGGCCTTTTTGTCCTTTTATTGACAGTGAGATTTTTACAATAACATGATGTAATTGAAAGAAGAATGTAACAGGATATAACATAACATATGAGCCAGACTCAAACTCTAGTGTGCATGAACACCACAGCTCAAGGCAAAGCGATCACTTCACTTCACATCACTTTTTTTTTTTTTTTTTTAATAGAAACGAATAAATTAAATATCTTCATGTGTATCACCTTATTGTTCTTGGTACTTTCTGGGTTTTGTAAATGTAAATTACCCAAGCACCATTTGTAAAACAGTAGTCAACAAAATTGCATCGAAGTTTCTTATAAGTTTTCTGTACCTGTTTTTTGTAATAAGTGAACCGTATGAGCTGTGAAAAAAAAAAAAAAAACTTTCTCCCAACATAATGAGAAATTAACAGCTCTGGTGGACATGGTGCTTCCTGGTCGAAAATGTTAAGCTGTATTTAATACAGGCAGGTTGACCCATTCTCAGGTCCCACTGTATTAAAAAGAGATTCTGAAGCCGCTGGCGGGCTTTGTTCTTGCACATAATTTATTCAGTGAGAGTGCTGGGAGAGTGCCGCTATTTTTCTGCTTCATGTTACAAGCGATGTCCCCCTGCCCGCTTCATTTGTATAGAATAATGTCATGCTGTCCCAGGCACTGAAATATCGGCCACAAAAAAAACTCTTACAAGACTCATTTAATTTGCAAGCCTGTGTTTGCACACACTTCATTATCATTGGGCCGCACCACACCGGTGTTTTGTGGTCATATCATGTCCTTTAATCATGGAAAGGTCCGTCTTCCACAACAATCAAGTGCTTTGATTGACTGGAAATGAAAATACAACTATCACATGAATTTGAAAAGTAATTTTTCTCTGACAGAGGTGGTAAACCAAATAGAAAATTGGGTGAAAAAATATTATTAATTGTGCTGGGTGTACAGTGAGGTTCAAAGGACCACATTGAAAATCTGTGATTGATTGATTGATTGATTGATCTAAACTTGAACATAATTTCTTAGATGAATATGCCTTTAATTTTTTTTTTTTTTTTTTTTTTTTGGGTGGTGGCATAAAGTCAAAGGGCCCTATCATACACCCGCCGCAATATGATGCTATGTGCGATGCAAGTGTTTTTTGCTAGTTTCAGCTCGACGCAGTTATCATTTTCATGTCCTGCGGCACATTGTTTAAATAGCAAATGCATTTGCACCCATTTGTGCACACATGGGCATGCTAGTCTGAAAACGAGGTGTGTTCAGGCGCATTGTTGGCGTGTTGCTGTGTTGAGGAAACTGAAATAGACTGTGCCAAGTCAATGGTGCAATACAAAGTTCTGGCATGAAACTCTACTGGGCAGGCTTATAGGTCCTTTAACTCAACCTGCTCGTAATCACATCATTATCTATAGGACACAGATGATTGGCTCCTGCTGTATCAGTAGCCAATGAGCTTGCATGCTCAATCTTCAAATATATGAGTAACATTTGCCTTAGCAATGCAGTGCGCTTCAGAAACCCTTCACCTTCCCCAGCTCCACCTGTATAGATGTGCTACGGGTAATTCATGTACGCTATATTGTACAGCAGCAGCATGTCTTACTTGCTCATAGCAGCGTGTCATGTATGTATTGGCAGTAGCAAGTCCCGTACTTGCTCTGCAGCAGCAGCAGCAATAATGAACAGCAGCAGAAGCAATAAAAGCAGCAGCAGCATAGCAGATCTATTCCGCCAAGACCAAACATATTAACATTGTCATGCCCATTACCATGCCAAACACTCCGAGAAGTTGTCATGACAGAAGAGTTTTTTTTTTTTTTTTTTTTTTTTTTTTTTAAGAGCGCATTAGTAATATGCGCCTATAGGTTGGTGCACAACGTGCGTACACTCTGCTTGTTACACACACAGTGATGCGCAGCAGCACACAAACATGACAAATATTAAAAATAAAAGGATTACAATGTAAAAGATTATTATTGTGTGCATAAAGATAATGCTTTGGTGGAATCCGACTTGTCCCATAGATGCTCTGCTCACACGCTTTAACCTTGTGAACAAGCAGATCCGTTTCCTCGCTAGAGAAGCGTTCAGTTTTTCTGCTTGCAAATTCCACCATGTAAATAGTGAATCCGCCATGACACAATAGCAAATGGCTTCTAAAGGGAATGGAAGATGAGACTCTGATTGGTTTATTGCACGTTATGCCCATAACACACCCATTACACATTAAAAGAATAGGGACAACCCTTTTAGACCATGCGCCGAGTGCGCCGACCATTTTTTCCCTTTGTTAAACTTTGTGTAATGTTGTTTGAGCATAAACAACATCTGTAAAGTTACGACACTCAAAGTTCAACGCAAAGGGAGATATTTTCTTTTACATAAATCGTTTTTTAAGGACTACAACAAACATCTGGTAGGGACTACAATGAGCTTCTTCCCGGGTTAGTGACTAACCCCAAAATTGACATAAACCCCGCCCCCGAGAACACACAACAAAGGGGGTGAGGCCATGTTGGGCTGCTTTAGAGAAGAGGAAGAGTTGTTGTAGTAGAGTGTTGTTGACATGCCGTCATTTTACGTCGGACTGCTTCAAAACGAGGGTCAATTCAACACTGGATTTGCACAAAAGATAAACATGACGGCACATGCTAGTCGATGAGTTGAATCAACTCCACAGAAACTACATAAATTTATCCACTAACCATTCAGAAACATCTGGTTTCATTCTAAAAGTAGTAACTTCTTCCTGAGTCTCTCCATCAGTGTCCGACTCCGGTTTGAACAATGTAAGGCTGAACACCGCTACTGACAATCGTTATTTTGGCTGCGTGAGATTCTCCAGCTTTGTTGTTGTTGAGCAACCTGAAGCACGAGTTCTTAAAGCTCCGCCCTCTTCTGGAAAGGGGGCCGGGAGCAGCAGCTCATTTGCATTTAAAGGGACACACACAAAAATGACATGTTTTTGCTCACACCCAAATAGGGGCAAATTTGACAAGCTATAATAAATGATCTGTGGGGTATTTTGAGCTGAAACTTCACAGACACATTTTGCGGACATCGGAGACTTGTATTACATCTTGTGAAAAGGGGCATTATAGGTCCCCTTTAATATCTGATAATTTGACCTAAGGGTTGTTATATTTTATGTGGCGTGACTCCTAAGAATAAATTATTTAAAAATAGTATAATAATTATAATATAATAATTATATTTGTAAAATGAAAATATAAAATCATTAAAATAAAAAAATATTTTGAATTTTTTTTTTTTGATGGTTACACCACATGACATTAGATTTAAACTTTTTTTTTTTTTTTAACGTTATAATAATAAGCCTTTTTCAAACCCACTTGCACTTCAGGCAGCTATCAGGTGGTGTGGTTGTTACGTTCTGCTCTGTAGCATCTGTTTAGGCCCCGTCCAGTTGACATGCATGACGTGCAAAGCTAAGCAGTTCATAAATGTCTTTCATCAACTTAACATCTGTTTCGCTTTTCTTTCTTTTGTCAGTCGTCCAATGCATTACCAACTCGATCAGTGCCTAGATAAACATATGAGAGTTTGGGGAACTAACCATGGCAGATGTATTTATAGTGATGTTCTTGGCCGTATATGTTCAGGAGCCCATCCGCTTGAATATGTTGTAACACACTACATACAATCACTCTCCTGGCAGCCCTAAAAATGATTGATAATGGAAGGCGGCCTCCTATTTTATAACCCCTTGTGTTGGTGTTCCAGCCTTGGCCGCCCGCCAAGAGGTTCCCGTGGATCTTTGCTTGTCCTTGCTGGTGTAGTTTACTACCAGGAGAACAAACAAAGGTGACAAATTACACCAACTCTTAAACCGCTATTATCCCGCGCTTACGAGTCTAGAAAGCATCTGTCTCTGATGACCAGCTAATGCATCTACAGCCAATTAATGGGAATTCTTTTGACATTAATAAATAGGATTTTATATAAAAATATCATTGCGGTAAATGTTAAGTAAATGGCAAAAAGAAATCACCGGCTTATGGATGCATAGATTAGCGTCAATTCAAATAAATGCATTTATTAAACAGCTTTTGTTTATATCTGGGGCAAGATGTAAATCTTGATCTATATTCCTGCAGGCCACCTGGTAAAGTTTAAACTTTATAGATGTTATATAAGGGGAAGAATTTACGATCTGCCCTGAATTTCACCTGTATTTTCGAACATCGCTTATGCACGTGTTTTATATATGAAGCTCATGCAGCATATAATAAACTGCTTTATAGTTAAATAAAGCAGTAAGCATGATCTGTGCAAAAATTAAGTTGTGATTTGTTTACCAACAACACTAACCTCACAAGATGCAATTTACGACTTTACTCTAAACAAACACTTAGTCACTGTTGTGCAGTTTCTACATTGCAAGTATGTGTTTTGAATTTGCCTTTAGTAATTACACATTTACTCTGGGCTTTCATTCACATCCAAACCCAGAAATGCAGTACGTAACATGACCATCTCTGTTCTCTATGTGGGCCGCCAAACTGGGTAAAGATGAGTTCATTGTAATTACCAGCACACATTTTAATCTTTTACACTTTCTTCATCACACAATATTGTGTTTTGCTGGTGACTAGCTTAAATAGCATCTTTTTCTGCATCCAATTTATCGAAAGAGACCCCAGATGACTTGTTACAAGCAAACATTTCCTGAACGTCTAGAGTTATTAAGAAAGATACAGTGCAGAGCAGAGGTTGCCTTCTTTTTCTGGCTCGATTATGACGGTGACTTGCAGAATGACGGATTTTACGAAGCTTACAGGGCGAGAAGGGGATGCTGGTATAGATTAACCTTGAGAAGTCATTGCATACTGAAAACCCAGTTATCTGACAGAAAAGCGCCGGCCCCATGGGAGGTTCAGGCTTAGGTAAGGACAGGAACGGACAGGGGCCCGATATCAAGCGTGTGTTCTGAATGATGTTGGAAGGCTTGCCGTAAGTCAGGTCAAGTGTGTTTCTGATTGAAAGTGTTAATAGAAACCGCCTGTTGAAAGATCAGCGGCGCACACACATATACGTCACACACATGCGAGACAGATCTCCCGAACACAAGTGCACACTCTTATCAGCACTAAAAACGCAGTAATGATGACAGTTCTGTAGAAATGAGAGTCTGCGAGCTGATGTAATTGGGTCATACAAAGTTAAACTGGTTCTTTTTACTAGTATACAGCCAGAAACACTCGCTCCTTCACCTCTGACGCAGAATTTGCTTTTTTTTCAACCTGTCCACTAAGGTTGACTGTACTTTTATCATTGGTAATTGGGAATAAACAGTCTTGGAGGGCTGTGCACTACATCAGAGAACCCAAGACCTAGTGAGACAATTCGTTCCCAGCGGAACATTGATTTCCATTGAGGAGGAACTGATGCTGTAACAAACTGTGCAGTTGATAACATGTGTGAACATGCGGCACATTTTAAGACCCCTCCCCCCCGGGGCAAGTGGCTCAGCAACCCACGCAGTTCCCTTAACAAATATGTTCACCAGCCCAACACCATATGTAGTCTGAATGCTGCATGTACTCCCCATGGAAGTCCGTTCAGAAGACAGTATATATTATTAGTCATGCTTGTTAAGGCACATTAGCATTTTTCAAGCTTGTAAGTATTAAAGTCATGCAAGTTTGTGATACAGACCTGAATACTACCTCAAAGAGGGACACACACACAAATCCCTTATACTTACATTATACTGCAAATCTTAAAACTCTGTAATGCTTTAAAGAAGTACACTTATTTTGATGTTGACTAACATACTAAAGCACATGTAAGTGCTTGAATAAAATGTTAACTTTAGTGTACTACATTTAAATTTATTATATTTCAAATGTTCTAAATTGGAACTTCATCAGTACAAATATGTAATTACAAATATATTTAATGACATTAAAAGGATTAGTTCACTTTAAAATTAAAATTACCCTCAAACCATCCTAGGTGTATGTGACTTTCTTCTTTCAGATGAACGCATTCGAGCTATATAATGGCAGTGAACGGGACCAACAAGAAAAAAAAAATATCCACATTTAACAAGTTATAAAGTAAAATATTTAAGTTCCGCCAGACTGCCTTCCATTTTCAACTTATGAAAAAAGTTTTTTTTCATGAGTTGAATATGAAAGGTGTAGGACGTAGCGTAAGCATTTTGAATTGCGAGAGGCTTTACACTTTCTTCGTAAGTTGAATACGGAAGGCGGTCTGGCGGAAGCTAGATATTTTACTTTATAACTTGTTAAATATGGATATTTTTCTTACACAAATGCATCACTTTGGTTCAGAAGGCCTTTATTAACCTCCCAGAGCCGTGTGGAGTACGTTTTGCTTTGAAAGGATGAGTTTCATACTCGTTGGTCCCGTTCACTGCCAATATCAAGCTTGGATGCGTCAGGATATTTATTAATATACACTATATTGCCAAAAGTTTTGGGACGCCTGCCTTTACATGCACATGAACTTTAATGACATCCCATTCTTAATCTGTAGGGTTTAATATGGAGTTGGCCCACCCTTTGCAGCTATAACAGCTTCAACTCCTCTGGGAAGGCTTTCCACAAGGTTTAGGAGTTTGTTTATGGGAATTTTTGACCATTCTTCTAGAAGCGCATTTGTGAGGTCAGGCACTGATGTTGGCGAGAAGGCCTGGCTCACAGTCTCCGCTCTAATTCATCCCAAAGGTGTTCTGTCGGGTTGAGGTCAGGACTCTGTGCAGGCCAGTCAAGTTCCTCCACACCAAACTCGCTCATCCATGTCTTTATGGACCTTGCTTTGTGCACTGGTGCGCAGTCATGTTGGAACAGGAAGGGGCCATCCCCAAACTGTTCCCACAAAGTTGAGAGCATGAAATTGTCCAAAATGTCTTGGTATGCTGAAGCATTAAGAGTTCCTTTCACTGGAATTAAGGGGCCAAGCCCAACCCCTGAAAAACAACCCCACACCATAATCCCCCCTCCACCAAACTTTACACTTGGCACAATGCAGTCAGGCAAGTACTGTTGGATCAGCTGCTTGGCCATGGAAACCCATTCCATGAAGCTCTCTACGCACTGTTCTTGAGCTAATCTGAAGGCCACACGAAGTTTGGAGGTCTGTAGCTATTGACTCTGCAGAAAGTTGGCGACTTCTGTGCACTGTGCGCCTCAGCATGAGCTGACCCCGCTCTTTGATTTTACGTGGCGTGGCCTACCACTTCCTGGCTGAGTCGCTGTTGTTCCCAATTGCTTCCACTTTGTTATGATATCACTAACAGTTGACCGTGGACTATTTAGTAGTGATTTCACGAATGGATTATTGCACAGGTGCCAACCTATCACGGTGCCACGCTTGAATTCACTGAGCTCCTGAGAGCGACCCATTCTTTCACAAATGTTTGTAGAAGCAGTCTGCATGTCTAGGTGCTTGATTTTATACACCTGTGGCCATGGAAGTGATTGGAACACCTGAATTCAATGATTTGGAAGGGTGTCCCAATACTTTTGGCAATATAGTGTATCTCCGATTGTGTTCATCAGAAAGAAGAAAGTCATATACACCTAGGATGGTTTGAGGGAGAGTAAATCTTGGCGCAATTTTCATTTTCAAAGTGAATTAATCCTTTACAGTTTTGACAGAAATGACAATAAAGTTTATTTTAGTTTACCTTATACCATGGTCTATCTGAATACTTGATTCTGATTGGCTGGAAGGTGTGCAATAAAACTGTTTTACTGCACAAGTAGTTCCAAGTCAGTTTAATCACCGTTCTATATTAATGCGCTATTTTCATTGAAGCGCATGCACATGCATACGTCATTCAGAGATCACACTGTGTACACACAGAGACATTCAGGAGCACAGAAACTTATTATCAATGCTGCCCCGCAACTTTTATTAATAAAATAGCTTCGCTACTGAATCGCTACATTATATTTCTCAGCAATGAGGGGTAACATCGCTGGTTTTGAAGTAATTAAACTCACAGCTTCATTGTTAATAGAGAGAGACGCTGAACAGACACAGGTAATTCACACACATCTCTCATCTCTCTTTCTCTCTCTCTCTTGAAAATCAATTCAAATAAATGCTATAATTCATTCATTCATTCATTCATTCATTCAAATAAATGTAATCTTACGCACTACTTTATCTCTGAGTCTGGTTAAAAGTGGGCAGAATGCTAAATCTAATGAGCATCAGTGGTTTTTTGCCTCCACGTCATGCATCAAAATCATTTAATACACAAGCTAGCCGTGAATTATTGCTGCATTAATTATACTGGATTTAATATATGTGTAAACTACATTACATTTTCATTTATACCCCAAGTATCTGAAAACATTACAATCAGTTCACACTTAAATATATATACTTTAAAAAATATACTACGCATGCTAACGTGTACTTTTTCACAAGGGACCAGCATGACCGTCTCCCTCTGACTGGGTGTTAGCCGTTTTTTACATCCTAATAGACTAGGTTAATATTTGTCTTCATGTTTTTCATCCAAAGTCCACTATGTTTATCAGAAAGTGTCTATTGTATTTTGAAAGACACACCTTTTTAAAGTGGAAAGAGGTCATGTGTCGGTGCTAACAATTAGAATATATTTGTTTAGTCGTTCTGGCCTTGACAGAGACCTTAAACTTCCCATTATAAGAACATTCAAGGGTGTATCAGCAAATGATTCTATTGTTAATTGTGTGAGATCTATTAAGATGCAGGCAATATACGCTTGTGAGAAGTAAACTTTTATAAAGAGAACGTATTAAAGAAAATAATACACTTTAAATGATTACACAAGCGTGAACTGAATGAATGTTATCTGACATTTAATTACTTGTTAATTGCAATTAAATGAAACTGTCTTATAGTTTAAATTTATATTAAATGCAGTAGATCTTAAGTACATCGCTATCATAATTACTTCTAATGTCTTTGATATATGGTTAACGTGTACTGCTGAATGTACTGACAAGCATTATATGTATTGTAAACTAAAAGAAAATACCTTAATGTCATTTTATTAGAAGTTGTATGTCATGTATTTACATATATTTGTGATTACTTCTGATAAAAATTGCATAAATAAAGGCACAATATGTAAGATTTTTTGATTGAAATATCCAAAAACCACTAGAACAATGTTATATATTTTGTTGACTTGTGTACTTACATTATCCCAAATGTTTCCAAGAATGTTTAAATCCAGAGAAATAAGCAATGACATCAAACCCGCGTTACCCTCGATTTCCGGTTTTATTTTGTAGAAACCATGGAAACGCCAAAGTCCTAATATATTATGTGTTTTATTAGACAGGTGAGCAACTGTTTGGATACCTTCATCGACAGAAAACTAATCACTGTTATGTAGCTTAACACAGTAAGTCTTGTTGTTTAAATCTTGTTTTCCTTGATTTACAGCGAGTACCATGTTTTACCATGTCTAATAGGGATCTAGCTTACTGCAGTGTGCAACAAGTGTCTTATAGTAGCGGCCGAGCGAATGCACAGAGTAGCATTATAACAACTTTCAACACACAAATGTATCGAATATGATAAACAGTGCTGCTTTAACCCACATACGCTTGATCGGAGGAAGAGGAAGCGCTCGTCTGCGGCATAATAAAACTTCTCGAATTAAATAAATTTTCTCGATCCTTGTGTCGTGCTCGTCTTTCATTAGCAATCGCTCCAGCGGCCTCGTTCCACTGCAACGGTTTTCAGCCAAACCCTGCTTCATACTATAGTAATGTTAATAAATCTTTAATACGTTAGCTCAACCATGAATATGATTTCTGCCCGAGTCTCGTCGGATTCTTAGATGTGAAGACAACACCTCCCATGATTCCACGAAATCAAGACGTCATCAAGCTACGCCTTTGTTTTGAATAAGCGACCTCTAGTGGCGAAAACTACATATTGTGCCTTTAACTTTAAATGGAATAACACACTTTTATGGCCTTTTGTTTCATTAATATTATATTATCAGCAAGTACTGTAATTAAAAATATACCTTTAAGATTTGAAGTACTGTATACTACAAGTGCAATGCAATGCAATTAAGCGCACTTTTTTTTTTTTCCACAAGGGAAAATTTACTCAGAAATGTGTTTGTTCATATTTTGGTAAAATATTCCTTTAAATCTGTCATCATCTAATGACCTTCATTCCATTCCACTGCTCTTTTACATACAGTATAATGAAAGTATACATTAACCAGGGGCTGTCAAGCTCCAAAAAAGCACCATAAAAGTGCATAGTCCTTTTTCAATTCTGCTGTTCCTCTTACAAAGCCATCATATGTCTTCAAACGTATGTCTTCATAAGTCAAACTGACCACTTTTATGGTGCTTTTTAGTTTTGTTTGAAGATTGATATATGCTTTTGTCTGGTCAAGAGCAGCTTGAACTTTCTATGAAATATCCTTCAAAACATTCCACAGAAGAGAAAAAGTCATACTGGTTTGGAACAACGTGAAGTTTAGTAAATAATGACAGAACTTTCATTTTTTAATAATGAAAAAATAGCATGTCTTTAGGGAAATATATCTTTTTGAGTGCTTAGCTTGACTCTGGGAGCTCAGAGGCTTGTATGTGAGTGTTTTCACACTTTTTAGGTGTAGACTTAAAAAGAAATACAAAAAACCCCTGTTGTTTGTTTGTTTGCTTCGGCAAACATCACATAGACTTGCACTATTCCTCAGTGGCGAAACGATTCTCTGTACTTCTAATCGGCAAACAAACGGCACAGGGCTCTTTTCACAATTTTATCTCTATTTGTTTACATTTGCACTTTTCTCTCTCTGTTTTGCTTTCTCTCGCTGTCTTTCTCTCTGCCTTCATAAAATTGGCATGGCTGAGTCCCGCGAGACAGATTCCACCTTCAATCTGAAAGGATACCCATCTGCCCTGCAGCCAAATTCCTGCCATGTTTTCCGGGAACATTACTCTGCTTTTGAAATCCTCCCATGGTAGGGGCAGAAGCTTCTTTTTCAGGGCCAAACGCTACAAATTATTTAAAAAGCAGACACCAAAGTGACAGTCTCCAGTGGGTTTTTATCTGCACGAGAGAAAAACTCACAGTGTGAGTGAATGAGAGACCTGGGAGACGGTGGATGTCCTGTGAATATTTGTGTGAAGAATTGAATAAAACCATGCTGAAAAGATTACATAAGAGAGATTAATAGTGACTCTACGATTGAACTCTTTGTAGTAACTACAGATGTCTGTGTAGAAAATACACTTGAGACATGCCCATGCCTTTGTATGAGATAATATACACTATACTGACTGTATACATGCATATATATGCATGTGTGTGTGTGTATATATATATATATATATATATATATATATATATATATATATATACGTATATATGGCAGAGTGTGTTTTTTGTCTTAAAAGGATAGTTTAAAAAAAAAAAAAAATTCACTCTCCCTCATGTTTACTCTCCATCATGTTGGTCAAACTCAACTTTCCTTCTTTTCATGGATTTGTTGGGTTCAAAAACAACCCAAATTGGGTTCAAAAATGGACAAACCCAGCGATTGGGTTGTTTTAACCCAGCAGTCGGGTTACATGTTTGCCCAACGTGCTGGGCAGTTTTATTTAACCCAACTATTGTTTAAAAATGACTATATGGCTGGCTTAAAATGAACCCAAAACAGGTTAGAAATTAAAAATAAGACACATAAGTACTAGAGGCAACAATAATAATCAAAAGATGAACATTTATTAATAAGCAATTTAATAAATGTGTATTGTTTAATCAGTATTCATTAAACTTATTAATAAATGTTAATTTCCAATATACTTTGGGTTCATTTTAAGTGAGCAATAAAGTAATTGTTGAGAACTGCTGAGTTAAATGTTTCATTCTGTTCCTCACACAAAGTTTCCATATGACTTGGAGTATTGTACACAAGTCATATGGACTGCTTTTGTCTTTCCTTTATCATGCTTTTTTGCTACTTTTGAAGCTCAGTATAGCCCATGGACACTGTTTGCTTTCATTTCTTGGAAAAGAGCAGCGTGAACATTTTTCAAATGTTCTCCTTTTGTGCTCCACAGAGGAAATAAAGTCAACAACATGAGGGTGAGTACATTATGACAAAATTTACATTTTTAAGTGAATGCTACCTATAATTGCAGTCTTTTGGATGAAAAATAAAGCAGTTAATACAGTTAAAATCTGTCTGTTTGTGTGACAGTGAAAGTGTGTGTATGTGTGTGTGATAGCCTTCACATTCTTTTCTTCATGAGGTCAGAAAGATGAGGTTCTCCTGGTTGGCTTCAGCCTGCAAATCTTATCTTCCATGTTGAGCCCTCCTGACTTTGACCTGGCATATATCAGCATACATTCCCAGAGATGTCACCACTTCTGACCCCTACACTCTTGATCGGCACCCTGTCGTCCGCACTTATCCGATCCGCCCTCCCTTTTGTACGTATACCCTCTGTGACAACCTCCAGATGTATAACAGCCATGTCCGTAAGTAACATTTTTAGACAAAGAAAATACTTAATTTGGACTTAGCAGTTAAAAAGGGGGCCACTAGAAACTATAACATAACCCAAAAACTGTTTGGACACTTAAAAGGATAGTTCACCAAAATATTGAAATTCTGACATAATTTATGGCGCTTTTCCACAGCATGGTACGGTTCGGTACGGCTTACTTTTTGGCGCTTTTCCACTGCATGGGACGGCTCGATAAGGAACGGTATGGCTCACTTAAATAGTACGACCTTGGTGGAGGATCCAAGCGTGCCCTACCGATAGTAAATGTGACGTGTAAACACTGCAGATCACTGATTGGTCAGAGAGAATCGTCATACCAGCGTCATCGGATTTGAAACACGAGACACCAAACTCGCTAGATTTAAATATTCAGTAATAGCCACCGCGGTATCATTTGTTTGCGCAACTTTTTTTTAAACTACTTGCTTTAAATGACCATCGCACGCAACTTGAAAAAATGGCAGTATCGTGGTCAGTAGACAAGGTGCAGACTTGTTTGTAGCCGAGGAGCGGATCCATGGCAGTAAGGGCAGTGCAACTATAACGATCAGTCTATAATCCCACCCACTTTGAAGTGGTACTAATCTGCAGTGGAAAAGCAAACTTAAAGTATGCGAGCCGAGTCGTACTGAACCAAGCCGAGCCGAGTCGAGTCATTCCACGCAGTGGTAAAGCGCCATTACTCATCCTCCTGTCATTCCAAACCAACCTGGGGTGTGTTTCTGAAAAGCATCTTTAGCCAACTGTGGTCCCAAGTTCCAAAATCCACCACCATTTCACCAAACAAGAATTAATACTTGGTAAAACATTTTGGTAAAACATCTTCCATAATTCACTTTCATACATAAAACTTGGTAAAACATCTTGGTAAAATATCTTCAATAATTCACTTTTATACATAAAACTTGGTAAAACAACTTGGTAAAACATCTTCTGTAATTCACTTTTATTCATAAAACTTGGTAAACCATCTTCCATAATTCACTTCCATACATAAAACTTGGTAAACATCTTGGTAAAACATCTTGGTAAAACATCTTCCATAATTCACTTTTATACATAAAACTCGGTAAAACATCTTCCATAATTCACTTTTATACATGAAACTCGGTAAAACATCTTCCAAAATTCACTTTTATGCATGAAACTTGGTAAAACATCTTCCATAATTCACTTTTATACATAAAACTTGGTAAAACATCTTCCAAAATTCACTTTTATACATGAAACTCGGTAAAACATCTTCCAAAATTCACTTTTATGCATAAAACTTGGTAAAACATCTTCCATAATTCACTTTTATACATAAAACTTGGTAAAACATCTTCCATAATTCACTTTTATACAAAAAAATTGGTAAAACATCTTGGTAAAACATCTTCCAAAATTCACTTTTATACAAAAAAAACTTGGTAAAACATCTTCGTAATCATCTTCCATAGTTCACTTTTATACATAAAATAGTTATGAATTGCCATGAGAATGTATTGTCCAAACCTGCATGACTTTCTTTCTTTAGTGGAACAGTAAATAAGATATTCTAAAGTGTAAATATAATACTTTATAAATATAATAATGTTGCAGTTAAGTAAAACGAGGGAACAAATTTGTGGCCACAATATCTTGGTTATATTGTTTTGGTTAGCTTTTTTCTCCTTTAAATAAAATATTAAACCAAGTGGCATCTGTAAACAAATGCTGCTTGAGCTTTTCTCAGAACTAGCAATTTTTTGAGACATTTTTAGTTACACATTTAATTGGTCCCAGGGTGATATTCAGTTTGTTCTCTTCTCAAGTTCTCAGGTGTTGTTCGACAAAAATGTTCCGCTAACATTCGTTGATGTGAAACATTCATCGAAAGAAATTTGCTTGAAAAGTGTGCTATCTTTAAAATAAATGCCAGTTTTTGATATTTTGTATAATGCAATGAAATTCATTTTTAAATGTGGCTTAGCTGTCCAAATACATTTAGAGGCACTGGCGAAATTAAATCCTGGAGGAAAAAACTGTTCCTACATGCATGAAAAGTGAATTAAGGGAGATGTTTTACTAAGTTTTAATTGATGGATTGCCTGCTTGTTGGCAAAACAGCCCAGCCTCCTCCTAGACTCAATTTTTCATCTAGTATGTGGTCTGCTGTCAAAAAGTGTAGCTTCCCCTGCTGAGTGTGAAACCTCTTCTGTGTAATTAGCACACTTCTGCTCATACACATTCATACGTCACTATACGATTTCCATTACCACATCATGCATTTGCTTTTGCTGGGTCGCATCAGGTTGCACATTAAAGGAAACAGATAGTGAAATCATTTCCTGTTATGGAGTTTCGATAGCAGATTGTTTGGTATCCTGGTAACACAACTATGACAACAGCAGGGGATGCTTGTTGGTTTGATCTTTTGATTTTGTTGTTTTGAACACTGATTAAGCTGTTTTTGCTGTAGACAATTTATATACTCAGTATATGACTTTAATGGTTTAATGGTTGGTATTTTTTTGGTTTCCTTCTGTTTTATTAGCAGCAGGTTTAAAGGTAGTGTTGTTATTGTTAACAACAATTAAAACTATTATAAATTGTTTATTGAAATAAATTGGTAATTGAAATTAAGTTGAAATAAAACATAAGTAGTATAAAACTAGATATTAAATATTATAATTTTATATCAAATTAAATAGATGAAAAATGTAAACTTAAAAAATATAGAAATGTGGTCTTGGCAACTAACTGAAATAAGTATGTTTAAGTTGGAGTACTAATATTACTAAAACTGAAATAATGACAAAAATGACAAAAGCTCATAACAAAATCACAAAAATTAAAATGAAAACTGAAATTATAAAATAAAAGTTAATTAAACAATTATTAAATTGTTTTTATTTTATTTTGTTATTTTATTTTATGTTGTTTTGTTTTATTTTATTTATTTTATTACTTGTTTTCTTTTGTTTTCTTTTGTTATATTTTTTATCATTTTATTTTATTTTATTTTATTTTTTTATTTTGACAGTAGGCCTAATTATCAACCATTCAATACCGATCCTTTAACCTTAGGCGAATTAAATTTCTGTACGCATCTATTTGGAAATAAAATCTTTGTTTTAACTAAATTTTGTTTACTAAAATGCTATAAAAGATATTCTTTATGTAGGTGTAATTAAAAGGCACCATTTTTCTCACTGTATGTGCATATAGTGATTGTTTTTTTAATTGTTTTTTTTTTTTTTTTTTTAAATGGAAAAACAAAAAGAAGCCTGTTCTCATAATTGCTGTCTTAAAATAATGGCCTACAACAAGAGGATCAATCGTGAGTTCTTTGTGAAAGAGTAAACAGAGCTCTCATATCTGATGTCAGATGTGTTGCAAGAGAAAAAGAGAGAAAGAGAGAGAGAGAGAGAGAGAGAGAGAAATACAGACAGATGAGTCAGACTCAACTGATGATCAGCAGTTCACTGGAGTCTGTTCTGCGTGATCAGGAATGGTCAAACACATGATAGAGTTTAGCCATACAAGCACCCCAATGTATGTGCATGTGTATACGTGCGTGTCATGGGAATAGTACAGGGTCAGATGTCGAACTGAGAGCAGAGTTTTTAAAAGTCATGAGCTACACAAGTGCTTATAAAAATTTTAACAGTAACATCATTTACACACTGCACACTCAGCAAGAAAATACAAGTTTGGTGGCAGCACTGAGGTTGAGGGAGGTCAAAGGTCAGGATAGATTACATGTGTAGGCAGCGCTCACAGGGAGAAGGAGAACCTGCTTATCAATAAAGGCATGATCTCTTGCAGGACATGGAGATCCGGTGGACAAGCATGCTTGACTCACATGTAGAAAATGTGAGGCATATGACCCTGAGAGCTGAGGTATTTCTTTCCACATTCCAAAAGATCAAAATGATATTTTTAATCTCATATTGCTCATGAGGCAAACATCATATTATTACTACAGGCATGAAAGATCATGCAGCTTGCTGACAAATGGTTTCAGGTCTATTTGTAAAACTTTTTCAAGAAAATATTTACATTTAATTTGACTCTAAAAATGTCATGTGGTGTAAATGAATGAAAATGAATAAAATTTTTCCTTACACGTTGAATACCCAAGTGTACATATCTTAATCCATATCATGATTATTATATATATATATATATATATATATATAAACAGAAGAACAGCGGTAATGTCTCCAAGACTAAACTCTAAAAAAAATGCGGGGTAATAACAACCCAAGTTGGGTTGAAAATGGACAAACCCAGCAATTGGGTTGTTTTAGCCCAACGGTTGGGTTAAATGTTTGCCCAGCTTGCCAGGTAGTTTTATTTAACTTAACTATTGTTTAAAAATGACTGTATTGTTTGCTTGAAATGAACCCAATTTATGTTGGAAATTAACTTGTATTAATATGTTTAATAAATAAACATTTATTAATAGGTTTAATGACTAATAATTAAACAATAAACATTTAATAAATTGATTTTTACCTACTTTTGCCTATTTTGGGTATTTTGGGCAAACATTTGGTAACACTTTATTTTACAGTACCCTAGTTACATGTTACGACATGTACTTACTATAGTAATAACAGTAAATTATGCATAATTATAAGTAACTAACTCTAAACCAAACCATAAACCTAACTGTAACTCTATAGTAAGTACATGTAGTTAATTAATAGTACTCAGTACTTATTTGAGTAATTACAATGTAACTACAGCAATAAAATAAAGTGTAACCAAACATTTAACCCAATCGCTGGGTTTGTCCATTTTCAACCCAACTTGGGTTGTTTTTAACCCAGCACTTTTTGAGTATATAGTCAAACAAAAGTTTCTTTTCAATATATATATATTTTTTTTTTTTTTTTTTTTTTTTGTCGTCAGGTCTTCTTGGTATCAATCTGCCATGTTCGAAAAATATGAAAAAATTATAAAAATGAATTCTCAAATTAAAAATATGCTCATCATAGAAGGAGTAAATTTAGGTCATTGTATATACAGTATAAGAAATGCTTTTTTAATGTATTTTAAATTACTCAATATATCCAAAAAAAAAAAAAAGGAAACAATGGCATAAATGAATACATAAATAAATACCTATGTACATACATAAGATAGAACTTGTAGAATAAGTAGATTATGGGAAAAAAGTGCGCCTGGAATCTGAAGCTAAAAAAAACAAAAAACAACAACAACAAAAAAAACAAAGAATGGAGGTATTCTTATTTCTAAACCATAGACCAATGAACATGATTTCCAGGGAATGTTTCATCATCCATGGTGTCTTGAATTCAATGGAACTGAGATTTGAATCAATAACGCAGCTTAGCAGTTGGCAGGAAGTAAAGCCGTTTCAAGCAGGTGCAACTTCCTGGCAGCGTGCCGCATGGGTGCGAGTGGGACGTGGGGGGGGGGGGGGAGGGGGGAGATTGAGGAAGTTTGTCTCCAGATTTGAGAGGCAGGCAGGAGGCAGGATACACGAGGAGGATGGGAAACATAGTAGGAAACGAGGAAGGATGTGGGCTGAACCTCTGACAGAGGAAAGGATGGAGTCATTCATTAGTGCCAGCAGTGGAGGGGTCTAGGGTTGGGGGAGGTGCATGGGGGACTCATTGTCTCACAGTGGGACCAATGATCTGGGAAGAGAAACAATGAAGTCATCAGCCAATGTTGTGAGGTGGGGGGTCATAAAGCAAATGAATAGGAAAACATAGATTGATGATGTAAGTTTAATTACACAGCTAAACTTTTAGAGTGTTGCGTCAAGATTAGTGTTTCTTAGAAAGACCTTTGACTAACAACATCTGGTGTGGTCAACACAGAACTGTGTTCTTCTCAGGAATCAATTTGTAATCGTTTTGGTTGCACTTCACTTTGATGGTTCTCTTTAGAAACTCTGTGGACTAAGTAATGCTGCACCTACATGTCATCTAACTCTCATTAGAGCATCAGCTCAGAATTAGTATTTTGTCTGCTTAATAGCTTTATTTTGATGATCCCCCAAAAGACATTTTACTGACTATAAATATCTTTGCAAGTACATGTCAACTTATTCTACTAACCAGAACCCTAACTAATACTCTAATGAGAGTTAGTTGATGTGTAGCTGCAGCGTTTATAGTCTACAGAATGTCTAAAAGGGACCATCAAAATAAAGTGTAACATTTCCGGTATATTCCAGTCATAAAGAATGCATATCCATTAGTGAAAAATACTGCTTAATTCAGTTGACTTAATTTAATTTAAAAGCATTAAGATGTTTTCAATTACAATTTTTATCCGCTCATGATGTCCCTGTATATTTGTATTACTGCATGTTTGCTAAACACGTTAGCATGTGTATCCTGTCTATAGCTGAGATGTCTAAGATGACGCAGCAGTATCCTGTTTATTGACTGCAAACAGGAAACTCTGAGCACAGCGAACAGACACAGAGCTAAATAATGGCCTCTATCTCTCTCTCTTTCCCTCTCAGTACACGTGCAAAATCTCCATTCATTTGAATTTAAGTCACAATAACAAGTTAAAATTATTTATCCAAAAATGGTGTATGTGCAAATGACTTAGACCATTTAAGGGCATTTATTGGACTTATGTCTAGAAAAATATTAAACACAGTGGCCCAAAAGTATTTGAACATTTCAGTTAAACTTAAAAAAATTATAAATATCAATGCGTCAGATGGCAAATAACCATTTATTGTTAAGAACGGCAGCACACTTTAAGCAAAACAATTCAACCTGCAGCAGAGGAGAGAATCGGTGGATGGTCTGGTGACATTATGTGTACCTTTCTTACTTGAGCAAACAATAAATCATATGATGCATCTCCGGGCATGGAGGTGAAACACATCTTTGGTTTAGTGATGACTGTTTACAGCCGCTCTCACAGAATAACGCTGGAATAATGATCTCTTGTGATCATCACAGGACATCAAAACTTCCTTTGAATGTTCTTTTGAATCCCACCACACCGGGGAAATTGAATTTTTGGGTGACGTGATTCGTTTTGTTCATATGCTTAGAGGGATTAGTAACATTTATTTCAACTATAAACTAAGACCTTTGACTGGTGGTACTAAACACTCAAAAAATGTCAGTGCACACTTATGTGTACATACGTTTATGCAAGTATTTGCATGGGCCAATATCCTTTTTCACAACACACAAAATCTCTGTATGGTAAACTGGATGTAGTTTGCTGTGTGCAAATTGTTGTTTCTATCATTGTTGGGGAAGCTGTTTTATTGCTAAGCTATTAATTATTGACACTAGATAAACTCAAGCACTCCTTTAAAAAGGTAAGAACGTATTGACACTACAAGCTACTAACAAAAAAAAAAAGTAATTAAAGGGGTAGTTCACCCAAAAATGAAATTTCTGTCATTAATTCCTCACCCTCATGTCCTTCGTTCATCTTTGGAACACAAATTAAAGGTGCCCTAGAATCAAAAATTGAATTTACCTCGGCATAGTTGAATAACAAGAGTTCAGTACATGGAAATGACATACAGTGAGTCTCAAACACCATTGTTTTCTCCTTCTTATGTAAATCTCATTTGTTTAAAAGACCTCCGAAGAACAGGCGAATCTCAACATAACACCGACTGTTACGTAACAGTCGGGATCATTAATATGTACGCCCCCAATATTTGCATATGCCAGCCCATGTTCAAGGCATTAGACAAGGGCAGCCAGTATTAATGTCTGGATGTGCACAGCTGAATCATCAGACTAGGTAAGCAAGCAAGGACAACAGCGAAAAATGGCAGATGGAGCAATAATAACTGACATGATCCATGATATCATGATATTTTTAGTGATATTTGTAAATTGTCTTTCTAAATGTTTCGTTAGCATGTTGCTAATGTACTGTTAAATGTGGTTAAACCATCGTTTCTTACTGTATTCACGGGGACAAGACTGTCGTTATTTTCATTTTTTAACTTCATTCTTTATAAATCTCTCCAACAGTGTGTAAAGTTAGCTTTAGCCACGGAGCACCATCAAACTCATTCAGAATCAAATGTAAACATTCAAATAAACACTGTACTTACGCGATTAGACATGCTGCATGACGAACACTTTGTAAAGATCCATTTTGAGGGTTATATTAGCTGTGTGAACTTTGTTTATGCTGTTTAAGGCAGCAGGGAGCACGAGAATTTAAAGGTGCCGCAGCCTGAATCGGCGCATATTTAATAATGCCCCAAAATAAGCAGTTAAAAAAATGAATAAAAAAAAAAAAAAATCTATGGGGTATTTTGAGCTGAAACTTCACAGACACATTCAGGGGACACCTGGGAGTTATATTACATCTTTTGAAAACACGTTCTATGGCAACTTTAAGATATTTTTAATGAAATCCGAGAGGTATCTGAACTACCCGTAGGCAGCAACGTCATTGCAAATTTCAAGGCCCAGAAAGGTACTAAAGACATTGTTAAAACAGTCGACGTGACTTACAAGTGTGGAACGACGTGAGGGTGAGTAATTAATGACAAAAATTTCATTTTTGGGTCCACTAACCTTTTAATCTTTAGCTAACTAACAAAAGTAGCACAATTTTGTTGCTAAAATATTTAACATGTTAAAACAAATGGTAGGGCGAGCAAGCAATCTGCCACTTAATATAAAAAAATGTAAAAAAAATCATGTTTTGTCCTGTATTTCATCTTTTCTAAAAATGTCTTTATTGCTGAGTAGTAGTCTTCTGTCACACGAGAAGAGCCTAATCAAAGGTAGCCAATCACATCAGTATATTTTGGAAAACAAAATTACCATCCAATCACAATTCCCTATCGATTAGCTCGTAGTTAGCGGAGGTGGGATCTGGCGTCAGCATCGGTGATCGAGAGCGAACAAGTCTGATGCGCAAATATTACCAAGAAGCTTGTCTATATTTAACGAAGATCTCCAAGAAGAGTTCCTTTAAGTTCCTAAAAAGGGAGTCACTGTCAGAGCCAAGTAAATTAAGATTTGTGGAGTTTGCTTTTTCATTGCTCACGGAGGCCGCTTTGTGCTATTACACAACATGTGCACACAAAAAAAGGTATGTGGACGCTGCTAAAAGTAATGTACTACAACAAGTGTCAGCAATTTTTTACGAAGCAAAAGTGCATGCACGTAAAGGACTTTTTGCATTACATTCATGGCCATAGTTTTCAGTCAGCTGACTGCACTGCGAAATTGATCAATAAAATAGTATGATCCAAACATCTGAGGCTATAATACATTATTGTACTAACATTATTGTCATGTGTAGATACTTCTATGTGTTATACACCCTATGCAATAATATATGTGAAAAATAATGTTTTTTGAACATTCAAGCATGAAAACATATTGTAGTAGAGCCCAAAAACAAAATAAAGACTTTGTCAAAGGGCATAATATGGCCTCTTTAAATTAAACATGCCAGAATGGCGTTCTGAATCGTTCCGGCCCAATTTTACCTCAGGTTTTAACAAAATCACACCAAAAAACTGCCTTGCAGGAGACAAACATCAGATGACAGTATCTTGTGAAACTTTTTGTGTGTGACAGAGAGAGAGAGAGCTGAGATGAGAGAGATCTTTGTAGGCAGTTTTAGCTCGCTGAATATAAGCGCGAGTCTCTTGAGAAGGGCTGTTAGCAACAGACTTAGAGAGAATGAGAGACCCCCCACATGGACTGCAGTAACGCTTTTTCATCTAGCCTAAAAAAGAATAACAGTCTCAGCTGTTCCAAACATAATCGCTGTGGTGATGCGACCCCTCTAAGAAAGTGGGCGAGAAGCATCCAACTAAATGAGGATAAAATAAATATCCCATTTTATCTGCCTTCTCTTACACAACAAATGTGTCTCTGGGAATATAAATGGCTCTTTGTTTATTAAAGAACCACATAGTCAGAAATACTCTGCACTGAGAACAGAGGAAAAACTACATTTTTACACTTTCTTTAGAAAATGGTTGCTATACAGTTTTTTTATAGTGTAAAAAATCTATATATATATTTCTACAAAAAAAAAAAAAAATACTGTAGCAATGCTACAGTAAAACCCTGTACTGTAGTCTCATTCATGTATGTAACATAAATAGTGCTGCACAAATGAATTACCTTGGTTTAATACTTAAAGAGGGTCTATAATGCCCCTTTTCACAAGATGTAATATAAGTCTCTGGTGTCCCCAGAATGGGTCTGTGAAGTTTCAGCTCAAAATACCCCACAGATAATTTATTATAGCTTGTCAAATTTGGGCGTGAGCAAAAACACGCTGTTTTTGTGTGTGTCCCTTTAAATGCGAATGAGCTGCTGCTCCCGACCCCCTTTCCAGAAGAGGGCGGAGTTTTAACAGCTCGTGCTTCGGTTGCTCAACAACAACAAAGCTGGAGAATCTCACGCAGCCAAAATGAGGATTGTCAGTAACGGTGTTCAGCCTTACATTGTTCAAACTGGAGTCGACACTGATGGAGAGACTCAGGAAGAAGTTACAACTTTTAGAATGAAACTGGACATTTCTGAATGGTTATTGGATAAATTTATGTAGTTGCTGTGGAGTTGATTAAACTCGTCGACTAGCATGTGCCGTCATGTTAATCTTTTGTGCAAATCCAGTGTTGAATTGATCCTCGTTTGTGAAGCAGTCCGGCGTAAAATGATGGCATGGTAACAACACTCTACTACAACAACTCTTCCTCTTCTCTAAAGCAGCCCAACATGGCCTCACCCCCTTTGTTGCGTGTTCTTGGGGGTGGGGTTTATGCACATTTTGGGGTTTGTGATGTCACTAACCCGGGAAGAAGCTTGTTGTAGTCCCTACCAGCCATTTGTTGTAGTCCTTAAAAAGCGATTTCTGTAAAAGAAAATATCTCCCTTTGCATTGAACTTTCAACATTGTAACTTTGCAGATGTTGCTGTTTGAGCATAAACAACATTACACATTATCTATAGTTAAAAAAGTGAAATCATAATCAAGGACCCCTTTAAGGTTAGGGGGTTGTAAGTAACTAAATCAGAGTATGAGCTGTAGTAATAGCCACCGATGAGCTCCACTGGAGGAAATGTTCTGTTATCTCCAACATATGTTGGGAGAAGTGAAATTGAATTCTAGATAGAGGCCAAAAGGACTGTCAGGTGTCCATATTTCATTTTCACAGCCTCGGGTTCTCCAATTTCGGCTCACTTGTGTCTCACGTTTCTAGTGAATAATGACAAAGGTTAAAGGTGACAGGCTGTTTCCTGTGAAAATGTGATGTTTGGAAAATCAGATCTTAACAAGCTGGATGTTTTCTCAACAAAAAACGTCTAAATGCTGATGAAACAAAAGAAGCATGACTGTATAATAATAGTTCTTTTCAAGCATTGCCCAAAAAATGCTTTCCATCATTGCTCGACTTCTTGAGAATATGCAATGCTCTGCATCTGTTAAAAATTCCTTGGAAAAAAGAAAGAATGGCCTTAGGGTTTATCAGAAGTCCCCCTCCCTGTGTGAGCAAGTCATTCTGGCATGGCACAAGCCACATTTCAGTGAGCAGATCGCCTCCCATTGATCTCCAACCACCGTTGATTCCTGTTTCATGAGAGCGTTTTCAGGGAAAGCTGTCTACCGCACTCAGGCGTGTAAGGAGACGATGGCAAATTGATGCTCCTTGCTGCGAGCGTCGCTCAGACCCTTAGATGCATTTTATGTAAGGGAGGCCTGTTTTCTCTTGTTTACCAAAAGCTGTTCTCCCAGAGTGGATAACAACCCTGAACAAATATGACTCTCAGCTGACGTACGGGCCACACGACGAGCGCATGGAGATGATACTCATTACTGCCTTGGCTCACAACAGAAATAACAGTGACACTGTTCAATTCTCCACCGATGTCTGGAAAGTCTTTAATAAAACTCAATAATACCATATGTGGATTTAACAGAAAAGAGTTAAAGACGAACAAAACATTGCTAAAGACAGCAGAGATATAAATGGATACAGCATATATTGCAGCATATAATTTGCAGATTATATTTTTTCACCTACAAAAGCAGTATTCTATATATATATATATATATATATTGCAGAATTAAAATTTACCAAAATTTACTTTAGAACTGAGCATAACTAGAAAAACATATATTAAAAACTTCATTGACTTTTCTATTACCTATTAAGATGTATTAATTTACATGGCTTTTACTGGACACACTTGTGAATTCACTGATATTTCCAGGTCATCCAGAGTCAAACGGATGTGTAAATAAATAAATAAAAAGAGCACAGGGAGTTCCACAAACACAACTGAGTGATTTTTGTGAAGCACTTATTTTACAAGTAGCTCATTAAAGACTGTGAAATGATTTGACAAGAGTTTTATTTTGACACATTTGACTTTTCTAGAGGTATTTCCTGTTGAAACAGAAAGTAGTGGTGGGACACCTCAAACAACTTCGATAACAGTTGTATGATTTTCATGTTATTTTAAGCGTTCCATAGTGGGATACATATGCTTCACAAGTTCAATGATATGTTTATATTTAATGACGCATCATTATATATATATATATATATATATATATATATATATATATAGTACGATGTGTCATCGCTTAAATTAACTAGCTATCACTACTGTTTTCCCAAAACCATGGTAACATGGTCACACTTCCTTCGCACTAATATAGGACTGTCGTTAATGACATGATGCACTGGTGGTGGAGTAATAACTTCTGTGAGTTAACTGATTGAATATTGTAACTTTTTTTATTATTATTTTTATTTTAACATGCAGTATGTATTTGGTGTACATTTTACTCCATTATACATGTGGTTATTTACTTTATTTAATGTTACTTTATTTATAGCGGGTTCCCTCTTACGTCATACACTGGGTTCCCTTATATATTTGCACACATGTGCACTCTGAAATATATATTTAAATGGAATGAACAATATTGTACTGCATGTTAGCTTGCTTATTTTGCTCAAGAGCATGATCTAAGGCCACTTGTCATACTAATAAGAAACTATTCTTCTAACCAAAGGTCAAGAGCTGTAGTTCCAGCCAAACAAGTTTACAATGCTGTTTGCAAATGTTTGTTTGAACTATGGTTTTCGGGAAACTCTGAATCATTGAACTATGGTGATAACGACGGCTTCTGCATCAGAAACACAGCCCAGATTTACCCCTAATATCTTTCACACAGTGCGAGCCCTTACCATACGAGCAACACTGCTTTCCGCACTAAAAAGTCTGGCGGCAACGTACACAAGCTACAAATGTACCGTATAAGCCCGTCCTAAGGCATTGTGAGCAATATATTGCGACAAAAGCAGCAATTAGATCACATTAATTGTTCCAAAAAAACCCACAGCTTGTTACTGGAAAAGCTATAGTATTTCGAAAACAACTGAAATACTCTACTTACTGTAAAATGTAGTTAGGAAGCAGCATCCCTACTTTACCCTATTAACTGTCACCCCCATTTCTGAGCATAGATTTGAACTTAAATAGTTGTAATCAATGCTTTGGAATACACACCTAAAGGATCTCTTTTAACAGAAAACACTTGCAGAAGTGAAATCACTTCAAAAAATGAACGGGTAAATAGAAGTTTAAGTTTACTGTGAAGCTAAATTTATACAAAATATATATTTTACAAAATAATCCAGACTCTAAAATTGCTAGAAAATCAAAGCTATATGCCTAACCAAGTTGTGTTCCAAATTTGAAGTAGATATCACAAAAATTGAGCCCGCGAAAAGGTTTTAAAATAACACAATGTCCGATTTCAAAATGGTTTTGAAATGTGAGTGTTTAAGCTGTTGAATGATGCCTAATTTATGATGATTACTAAAATATGGGATGGGGGAAAAAGGCAATAAATTAAAGCGAGCTAAATGTCCTGCTACCGGGACACTAACAGTTAACAGACTAAGGGCCAGATTTACTAAAAACAGGCCAATTTAGCGTGAGAGAGCAAATCCAAAAAGCGCAGATGGGAATGGAAAGTGGACGATGTGCAAATTAAAGAACACAAAGGATGGATCATTTCCACACTAACCAACGCAATGTACCAAGAGCAGCGCAAATTAGCATCTGGTTTAAGACATGCTTTTATGGGGGTGTTAAATAATGGCATAAATACCAGTAAATTGACTAGCACAAACCTTAGTAAATTACCTTGCATGATTCATTTAAATACTCTCCTCCCATAAATTTGCGTCTGAAAGGGAAACTTATACAAATGCATATACAATAAGATCAGGCACAAAAATAACCCTGCCCATGCCTTTTCAGCGCTAATTTTTCCCTGCGTGTCTTTAGTAAATCCTGACAGTAGTTTTTTAACGCCAAAAGAGGATTTGCGTTGGCGCAAGCTGTTAGTAAATCTGTCCCTTAGTAAGTGACTCCTACAGAATGGCATTGTGTCCCAGAATACAAGAAAACAGTCTTGTATGAATCTTGATTGTGCAATCAAAGAAATAGTTTTCATTCCCCTTTAAGTGACCTTAAGGAACAATTCAAGTAAGCAAGCAAGCGCACTATAATCCATGACAGGTGGGTGGGGGAAGTTCCCAGTGTTTTAGATGATACTGAGATTGCTTCTGTTTTTAATATGATGTCCCTTATGCTCTCTTAATATGCAATCTGGTTTTATCTTTTCTAACGTCTTGTGCACTCATTCATCCGCCGCAGACTCGTTACGGGTGATAGGAAGTGAACAGCAACAGTTGGCTCAGGTCCAGCCCCGGCCAAGGGGATTTAATAAATATGATCTTTCCCACTGTAATATTTCATTTCTCCTATCGTGTACGCCATCGCATGTGTATGTCTCCATGTTCTCTCGCTGCATCACAAGTGAAGGTGCCCTTTAGAGAAGGACAGCAGAAACAAGTAAACACTCACAAACTTGCTGCAAAAAGTAGGGCATGCTGGGATTTTTGTTTGTAGGGGTTTTTTATAGTACAGAGGAGTCGTTTCAATGAATGTCACTGGAGAAACATGGATTGCCTACTAATAATTAGAGTCGAAGCAGATGACTTTGTATGAGCTCAAACATTATTACGGAGAGGAACAGACTTCAGGCATATTAAATAACACTGACGGCACCATCAGTCAAACTAGACGTCAGAGATTGGAATCAATCCAGTTCATATGAAAACAATATGCAGCTGGCTTATCTACATATTCATACGGGTACTTCATGCCTTGTCATTAATAATCGTATAACGCGCCTCATATGTGGCTGGATGTCTCCATGGCGATGCAATATGATGCAGCAGCGTCCTCGCGGCCAGGAAACAGGGTAGAACGACTGATGAGAGAGAAAGGGGATGGGAAAATTGATAAGACGATGTGGAATCAGCCAGATCTGAGGTCTCGTGGGACAAATCAGGACCAAGATGAATATGGATTTCCATTAGGGAGTGAGACGCCTTCTATGCAGGTGATTTGTTCTGAAATATCTGCCAGTGAATCTCCTTCACTTCCACGTTTCCGGCTCCTTCGCTGAAGTCATTTGCGATACAAGGTTTTCTTTTCCGTTTTTTTTTTTTTTTTTTTTTGTCCCCCAGGCGACGTTGAAAATTAAAATGCAGTTGAGTGAAGTGGCAACTGGCAATCACCTCATCTTTTCTGCGCACCTCTCGCTATCTCATGCGATACAACGCCTCTTTTTTATCAGGGATAGGAGGGAAAAACAGATAAAGCAAAAACGTATCCAAGAGAGCGGGGAGACTGTTGAAGCATCAGTCATGACCTGGTGCTAATGATCTCTCATCAAAGCCAGAGTAAGATCCACGCTTATGAACACGCATGGTGGGTGCCTGCAGCAAGAATCACCAATGAGCCGATAACGAAGCTCTGCGTACAAAATATCACCAGTCTCCCCTCTCTCCAGAGGACTTGATGTGAGCTTGACACACGCACATCATGGAAATTTCTGAAAATAGCTCAGGATACTGGTGTTTTCTTCACTTGGTGCTTGTCAGGAAATAGTGGCAGTTGAGGTATTTCTGATCCCAAATACCTGGAATTACAAATCTACCAGCAGACACGCAACCTGACATGGCAGTGAACGCAGTGACATGCTTGTTGCAATATTCTAGAGACAAGTCTGAGCCGGTCCTCTCCTAGTACATTAGCTCTGTATGGATACTGACAGATTACACATTCTTCTCTAAACACCAGTGTCTCATTTTATAGTTCTTCACTAAGTCAGCGATCTCGGTGCTGTGCCAAGTTTGTCTTGATTGCAAAATAGTACTGTAATTTGTTCCCTCAGGTTTGTTGTTTACTATGAAAAACCCTATTCGAGTGGGATTAGTGTTAAAGGGGTCTTGAACTGCATTGTTTTATTGTTTTATAATCTTTCCTGGTGTGCACTTATAATGTTAGTATCCTTTTTACATCAAATATTGTCATAAGGCATTTTTCATACCCTGATTTTAGCCCTCTGATTTGAGTTTGATTGACAGCTCTAGCGATTGTAAAGGGAGCGTTCTTTGATCGCTTTCTGTATATAATTTAATCACCATTTAAATAACAGATTATTTTCATCCTACTAAGAGAAACAACGTGGAGTTGACCGTTTGATTTACTGACACATAGACAACAAACATCTGACTGTACATGAAACATTACATATCAGATCAGGCATTAGAATTAACACAGTTACTTACATGTTGTTGCATTACTGTCAAGTCCATATCATAAAAAGCCTGCGCTGAAATGCGACTGATTTACCAAAGAATCCACATAAATAAAGCTCAACTGAGACATTCACATTGTTGAAAATAAATAACCATATTCCTAGCATGAGGATCCTTTGAAAGGTAATGTTATTTTTAATCCTGTACCGCTCTTCTCTCCTCCTCATCTCACTAACACGCTAGTGGGCGGGGCTAACGTTGCGAGAAGGCGGAGTTTCACCTAAATAGGCATATTCCAGGATGAGTCGTTCGCTGGGCCTGGTGTCAATAAAAGCTTTTATTGGACTAACAAGGAAGTTTTCAGTTCTGAAACTTACAGGATATTCTTATAGTACGATGACCTCTTATATATCAACAGCTCAGAGAAAAGTTGATTTCTCAATTCATGACCCCTTTAAATAGGGAGATGGGGTAATGTAATAATTACCAAAGCTTCTCTGTGATTTTAATCCCGTCCAAATTGACAGTGTCAGTAATCTTTTTTAGGACTTTTTCTTCTGCCAGTAAAAATGTCTTTTACATTCAATAAAATGTTTTGAATGTATAACCACCTATAAAAGCAACCTGTAGTGCGAACTGACAAATCTGGTTAAAAGCTTGTAAATCTACTCTCTGCAGCCATGTATCATACATCAAGCACTCCAAGTGCCTCAAATGGACATTGACTAATGAGAAGACACCAGAAAATGACAAGATTCATCGTAGTGCGGCTTCGCGTTTCCAGGTTGGTGGAGGTGGGTGTGCGGGAGGTTGTGGCAGGGGAATCGCCACAATCCCAAAGTCCCCCTTGGTTAAAATTGTTACTTCATGTCAGTAAAGTAACAATTACTTTACAGACATATGTATTGAAAACTAATCCCACTCAAACAGGTAGATAAGCTTTAGATATAACAGTTATTTAGGAGATAAACTTTGCAGAAATCAGACTGCAACATCTGACATTTCTACTGCTGGACCTCGGAGCATAGATGTCTTTCAATCTTCTGTTTGTTAGAATCTCAGAGGTCAAGCAGCTTTTCTGAAAAAACATACTGAGGTCAAAAGTTTATCAGAGAATCAAAATCCCCATTCTAGCACCAAGACCACAGTGGACAATGGCTGAAGATGTAGATAGAGCATAAACAATATGGTCAGCCTCAATCATTGTTCAAAAGTAAGAATTCGTTTTTATTTTCAATAGATTCTGCACCGGTGTTCAGAAGAGATTGTAAAATGGATAAGGAGTCACTGATTTCATTTAAATTTAATATTCCCTTCACACTTTGCGGTGGTTTCGGTGCAGTGTGAAAACAGCCTTCGTGGCCACTGGCATGCTTCAACGCAACGCATTTCATCCAGTCCTGGGCATGTGATGTACTTCAAACAGAGGCCCCGTCATAAAACATTCCTCCTTGTAATGGCTACCTGACTGACACATGGCGTGAGAAAGATAAGACATACATGTTTGACGTTATTAATTGCATGGCTGTATGTTCACAGTGGACCATGACGACAATGGTGCCCAGGAATGCTGGGAACATAGATCATCATTCACTATCTTCATGTGTTCATGTCCATGGATCCAGAGAAAACAAGTGCTAAAGTAAACACTGACAGCATATGGTGATGAGAGAAGGTAAGCCACTGTTACATAAGGCACTTCTCATTTCTGCAGGATGTTGAGGGAGTTTTTCTTACCTGTCTTTTGCAGAGCACTCTAGAGAGGTACAAAAATGAAAGATGGATCTTTAAAGCTGTCAAACATGCTGCATACTCTGGCTCGGTTCCAACTTACAATTTAGCATCAGGAGAGAAGCAACTACATGGTGGACATTTTCCATAATACTCACATTGCATATGGTGTCCACTTGACTGAGAGCGGTGATGACAGGCAAGATTTTGAAAGCATTTGTCTGTCAGTTTTAACTCTAAAGGTATGTAGATGGAAGATGGTGTAGAATTTTTCTCCTTCACCTAGGGACTGAGTCAGTTGTCATTTGTCATTGTCATTACATTGCCTAAACGCTGGCAGTGTGCAACACAATCGCTTCTGATTAGGTTCATGAACGTTAATTAGCTGTTAGCTGTGTTATAATCAGCGTCAAAAACACAAGGCGCATTATATTGTATGCATATGTGCATATCAGATGCCAAATGGTATAAGTAACAACATGAATTTAAATGTCTTCGCTGGCAGAAACACAATGTCATAGTCAACATTAATGATTAATGAAGAAACAAAATCAGGTAACTACCCTTGCAAAAACTGTGGCAGTTATACAGTGGTAATCTGTATATAGTGGTGCATTTTAACACCGCTTTATATTTTAAGATTAAACATACTTTAAAATCCCCCTGTTGTCAATAATTGAATCCCTTAAAACTCATCTTTGATCACCAAAATGACATATTTAAATGTTTTTTTTCCCTGTGCAAAAAAAAAAAAAAATTCTTTATGCCTTAAAATAGCTTGAACATAAGGTAGTTTGTGATGTCGCAGACACCAGCAATTTCAAACCGCGTCTTTTTTTCAGTGCAGTTTTAAGGAGAAAATACTCAGCAATGGTGTTGACTTATGAATTTGCACATGGTTTGTCTTAAAGCATATTAAAACAACACATATACATATAAACAACATTAAAAACATGATTTTCACCACAGGGGGTCTTTAAGATGTTTTGTTTTGCTTGGTTGCAACATAAAGAAAAAATAGTACCCAACCGCATAAAATTACGACTTTAAAACCCAAGCAAGACACTGCTAACCGGTTGCACTAAGAGTGGACTGAACAAATGTGCAAGTGATAAGTAATCCTATTATAGCTAGAGCCCACTTACCTGCCCCTCAGCAAAACAGTTGGTCTACTGCTGTTACATCATGTTACATCACCTAATTAGTATTCATGATCTGATAAGGTTTTAAAAATGCCCCTGTATTTAAAAGGCAAGGTACTTGAAAGAATACAATCGTATTACAAGACCATGGTAACACTATGGTACTTTGACTAAAATCAAGTCTCAAGTCTTACCCAGTGATATACACAGAGCTTACCATGCAAGCTAAATACATTTCACAATTTGATGAAAAATGTGTCAAATTCTTTGTGTCACTAGTGCAGAGTTAGCAGAGGAGAGTGACTATTTTTACTTTTGCACTTCTGTCTACCCTCTGGCCCACAAGTAAGTCCCTTGTCAACCCAAACAGCATTGACATGCATCCATTTGGCAGAATCTGTGAGTGTATGTGTGTGTGCATACACACTCCCTTGCTCCCACGGCACCGCCTGGCACGCAAACACACTTCACATGTCTTTCCAAAGTGATCCTTCTGTTTTCTGACCGCCCCACGGAGGAGAGAGAGCCAGAGGAGGGGAAAGTGGGTGAGAAGGGGGGTCTCACAAGCAAACACTAAAGGTTACTGCACTCATTCCCCATTAAATATCAAGGACAGCGGTAATTGCAGCACCCTGTTGTCAGGTTCCAGTGGCACAGTGGGCCATCTCATCCATCTGACCTTGGGAATGAGAGAAAATGGCTTCTCTGGTGATGAGGAACCATTCGGAACAAATGTTGCGACGCTATATTGTGGTTAATTACCTTCCGTCTACTGTGCCACTAATAACTGCCTTGTCAGAAATGGCCCTTGCTACCGAAACGTATGGGATCAGCAGGTGATGGATCTCTTTCAGGTTGTAACCTGTGGTACATGCGATGGGGTTTTCTGAGGACAGGTTGCAGCATAATTGAAGCAGGGGGCAGTTAATGTGAGCAAACCTCAGCTTACATGGAAAACTAAAAGGGTAAAGATAAACTGTGAATGGTGGCTCAATAGAATGAACAAGAGGTGGCCCAAAAAAAGAGCTAGCGATGGTATGTAATTAGCACCATTCCTTCGCATGGCCTCGTCAGCAGGGAATGACTTTGGTTGTGCCGATGCAAGTGTGCAAATTGTTGCTAGGCCATTGTGAGAGTTGCTCTCTGTTCAAATATAGTGCCCTGGTGTGCCAGTAGAGGAATGCGGCTGGTCTCTGGTTTGGTAGGGCAAGGGACAGAGTTAAATTCCAGGATTAGAGGGAATTGATGGGAATGCTAACTGAGCTGGCCAGCTGCAATAACCAGGGCCAAGGTTTGTCCCTGTCTTATCGTGGAGTCTGTCAGTGGTTGATAGTGCGAGAGGAAGCTCAGACCCCTGGCATGAAAACCTCAATGTTCTCCCAGCCCCACTGACCCAGATTTTCGCACCTCCACTCAGAAAGTCCCAGAGAGCTGCTTCATTGAGCTTGGCCTGGGCCGCTAATTAAGTCACACAAGGGAAACCAATCCAAAGCCGTCAAGTCTTTGTCAGAAAATTCCATGCTGGTGCTTTTGGGTAAAGCTTGATTTGCTGTTCACCCTGACACTTGATTATTGAATTCTTCATCATTCCCTTTCTGTAGTTTAAAAGCATTGCTAGCACAGTAAAGCAGTGACATCATTAACCAAGTGATAGATTGGCTACATCAGACAACTATTTGTAAGCTCTAACTGGAATCACCTCAGAATCACTTACCTACTTTGAGGAAACCATGTTATCTCTTCATCCGGAACACTAGCCTAAAACCCTTCAGATGTTGTCTGAACTACAAAGTCATTTCAGGTGACTGTAGAGGTTAACAACAAGTGGTTGATTCCTATTAGAACTCACCTGGGTACCTGTCTGTCAGTAATAATTTGTGTTGTTGTTTTCCATGTTGTTGTTTTGGAGCAGAAAAACTAGGCCTGCTGGGAAACGGAGTTTAATGTTCGCTATGTTTTTTCCTCTATTTCCCTCTCTGAGGACAGCTGCGGCGTCTTCATCCATTAGCGCTTGGATGAGTGAGGTGTGCGGTGCTGTGTTGACACACTCGGCTTCCTTCCGGCCTGCTTGATAGGAAGCCGTGTCTGGCAGCTCTCTAGGGCATAGGCAATAGTCTCCAGCAGTCTCCTGTCTGCCACTCATCATGGCTAGAGCTCTGTCACAGTAAGCTGTCAGTACCATGAGCGATGAGGACTGGTAAAGTGTATCCAGAATGAAAATAGGTTTTGCGCTCAATGTCGGTCAAGTCAACGTGCCGTCAAGATTTATTTATTGTAAACTTACATGTGACCCCTATGATGTGTAGCATCAAAATAGAGATTTTTTTTCCCACCTTGGATGTAAGCTTACTTTTGGCTTCTTCGGTGTTACTTGAGGCTGAAAAAACAAAATACACAACTCACAATGAGTATAATTTATTATAGCCATGTATCTAGGAGCACTGTCCTTATTGTCAGTTGTTTTATTTGTATTTCTATGATTTAGCATGTTTGCAAACTGCTATAATTATCAGAGGTGGAAACTAAATAATTACAAATACTTTCGTTACAGTACTTGAGTACATTTTTCAATTTTTTTCAACTTTCTCGAGTATAATTAAATTACTTTTACCTGGGTTGATTAAAAATAAAGTATTCAACTTCGCTACATTTATTTTTCACCAAAAGTACAAAGTACTTTGACAAAGCTGCTGACCGAGCAACAGGGTGAGCTGGCATTTCATGTGTATTGCGGTGGAGCCCTGCTCTTCAGCCAATAACCAGTTCTGCTTGGGGCGGGGCGTTCAAACCGTGCTTTGACATTCAATCACTGGCGCATTTTGAATCGGTATTGCAAACGTTTCAATATTTTAGTGAATGTAAGTGAGCCATGCTCATATTCTGATTTTGAATTGTAATTTTGGTAGCTCCTGAAATAGATAATACCAGAGCATGGATGGAGCAAGAACAATGTAAGTGTCTAAAATGCATGCACGCAGTTCAATTAAATGGTAAAGCTTGCCCTCTTTAACAATGCAGTAAAACTAAATGTATGATGCAAAATTTGTATGAAGCTGAAATAACCTCAACATTAGCAACAGTGAAATAAGACTGCATGATTTATCTGTCAATCAAATGCACTTAAAAGTGTAGTTCATTACTATAGCAACAGTGGGCTACCAGCACTTTCGGTAGAACGAAAAAAGAGTATTTTATTTAATGTTTACCTGTACCCCACTTTAGTTTTTTACTGGCACTTTTCTATTCACACTGTTTTAATCCCTCATTTGATCAGACCTCTCACTTAGAAATCACAACTATACTCCCTTCTCCGTTTCATTTGCTTTCTTTCCCTCTCGCTCGTAAGCAGCGGGTTGGTTCATTCAATAGTACTCATCCGTACAGTATTCCACGGAAGTGATGTTTAGTAGAGTGTGACGAAATCCGAACAGAAGTTGTCAAAGAAGACTCATTCAAAATGCATGTATACCAGGTGAAAACAGTAGATGCATCTCTGCTGACAACTTCCAATTGAATCACCTGGAAACAGGGCTTCACTCTCTCTCGCTCGATTTCCGGGATATTGTATATAATTTGTGGCCATCTGGGAGTTGCTATCAATATGCAGGAGACTCCTGGGGATACTCTGAGTTGGGGATACTTTGAGGTGGACTCTTTTGACCACTACGCAACCACCCAGAACACCTTAGCAATCGCATAGCAACATCCAAAAAAAACATTCAGAACACCTAAGCAAACAAACCACACAGCACGCCCTAGCTACTGCATAAGAGCACACTCTCATATTTATCAAGCATTAGTGCAAGCAATCTTTGTATATTATATTCAAGAAGGGTAAACCAACTAAAGGAAATAACAAAGAGATGCATCCACAACATGATGTCAATTTAATTTACAATCATATGAAAGTTGACCCTTTACTTGTGACCTAGCTATGCTGTGTGTTAAGCTAACAGTCTGTTTTATATCTGTGCTCCTGGTTCCTGAGGGGTTGTGTCTGGGTGATGGCACGCATCATGCCTCATTTCCTGGAGAATGCAGGACACAGGGCTCGCAGCACTGCAGGCTGGTCATGAGATATGGGTTAGTCATTCTCAGGTGTTTACACAGAAAAACAGAGGAAGAGAGAAGAGCTCATGCTACTCACATTTCACTGGGGAATAGGGAGATTTTAAATAGTCTTGCCAACTTTTGACCCAACAAGCGCTTTTATGATACTTGTACCATACCTTTTGTGAGGCAAAATGCTTTTAAATAATGCAGTTTTACTGGCTTGCAATTGCAAAGACAATTATGGGATCAGAATGAAATGCCTCATTTGCTTTGTTTGACTTTTTCAAGGGATTCTATGGCAATGAATTATGATATACAGTCTACTTCTGCAGTTTTACACAGTCTTGCAGTAGTTTATACTAAAGCTATATACTGTTTTACTAGCTATGTCTTTGCCAGCCCTCTATAAAATGCACTGTTAAACACGTTTCTATTAAATGGACACCAGCTCATTCAATCCCAGGTGAGTCAACAGTCACACCTGAATCCCCAGCCAATAGGAACAAGCACAGGTGTTGGCAAAACAACTCTGATCCGTCTCTGAGTGTGCTGACCCGGCCAAGGTAAAACAATCCAGTGAGAGAATGCCTTACTCATGGGAAAATGACATAACCAGTGTGATGGGAAGATGGGAGCAGCGCATGAAAAATGCAGATGACACATTGCTCAAACATATGATATCATAGTCTAAAGTCTAAAAGAGGATGATGTCATTGTGTGTGGATTTGAATGTACAAACAAAAAGCCAAGTAAACATATGCTTACAGCTGGAGGAAGCCTACAATCATGACCTATGTGTGATAACCACAGACCTCACGTAAAGGTTGAAGGGTGAAACCAATTATGCCACATTTTAACCACACTAACATAGTAAACACTTTAAAGAAGTGCAGATAATAGGAGTGTGCAGATAAAAAGTATCATCTTTTTTATTAATTTAATTAAATTCACATTTATTTGTATAGTGCTTTTCACAATACATATCGTTTCAAAGCAGCTTTACAGAAAATGCATGTCAACATTGCAATTTAGAGTAATTTGTCATCAGAGGTGACTGTGTCCAAATTATGAAATTTCAGAAATGTACTTGTACAAATCACGCAGTTAGCTAACAATGTGTTAATTTAAACAATGTATTCATTTAAGGCAGAAACAATGAGCTCATTGAAGTAATGAATACATGTTAACAATGATACATAGCAAAATTTGGAATGGTGCACGTTGATCCAGAGTTTGCGTCATCTGAAGCCCTCGCAGGGGTTGGGGCATCTGAAGTCTTCATGAGAGGCTGGAGCCGATGTACTCTCTAGTCGGCATAGCAGTGGAAACTTATTCCATGTTTGCTTATAATATTACCAAGTGGCAGTATATATATTGAAAACACAATAAAGCCTAACACAGAACCTTGTGGCACTCCATAATTCACTGATGTTATCTTAAATGTTTCCCTGTTTAAATAAATAAAATAGTAACAGTCTGATAGGTATGATCTAAACCACCTTAATGCCTGTCCCTGAATACCAATGTAATATTGTACTCGATCTAGGAGTATTTTATGATCTATAGTGTTAATCATTTGATCCAGTTCACAAAAACGATCTGAATGATTAATCACAAATCAGACTGATCTGGTTTTTGAGTTCAGTGATCCAGACACAGCATTTAACAGCTCACTGGACCTAAATGGACCTAAATTTCAGATTGATACTCGCAAAAAAATATTGTATGACTACTGAAAACATAGACTATAGCACAGGAGTTGTATATACGTGTTTATTGTGTGTTTGGTTCTTTTTGAAGCTTCAGTCCTCATTCATTGTAATTTATTTTATTTTTGGATTTTACTATTCCTGTAAAATCCCTGTGGATAGTGTCAGATCCAGCCCAAAACAAGAAGCAGCCTGAACTTCATTATTATGGTTTTAAAGGGAAAGCACCGTTAAATGTCATAGTGTCCTAACAGAGTGAGACAAGCTGTGCTCATACCGAAAGTATCAAAAAGAAACTTTCCTTGATTAGAAAGCCCCATGAGAGTTCAGGCATGGAGTTAGTCACTTAGTATTCACTATTTCAGCTGCTCTATGTGTACTCACTGTTGCTATTGTTACCATGACAAAGGGCCTCAAAATCCCTTTTGAATGTCTTATCATGATTGGTTAAATTACTGGCCATGTTAATACAAATACAACTTGCTCCAAAATCTCATTTTCATTCTGTTTCCTGTCATTATTCCTAATTCTGCCTCACTCTGTGGATTCGGAAGCCACGTTGCCATGGTGACGGAATTATTAATTTGCCTATTTCACCCATCCAAAACTGAGTGAATGCACATGAGCAGTACATTGAACAGATAAGATGAATGTGTGTTATTGCGATGGATTTACAAAATGTGATAATGTGCTTATAAAAAGTGGCCTACTAATGAGGCAAAAAGAGCGTGATTGTAGATTATGAGTCTATTTAGTCTTTTCTCTCAGACTTGTTTTGTCACGGGTTGTTGGATTTTGCACACACATTCCTGAACTACATTATAATGAGCATGTGTGCGCAATAATATGGTACATTATTCACAGAACTGTAGTTTCAGAAGAAGATAGTATCATTCAATTTAAAGGTGAAGTGTTTAATTTCTATGTCACTTCCAGCAAAAGAGAATTATATATATATTAGTGGTCCATGTAACTTTGCTTTTCACTTTTCATTTATTACCTAAAACCCACTTTAAGTCCTTCAATACCACAGCAAAATGCTTTTAATAATTAAAGATTATTAAAGACAAGAGAACAGTCAGTAATAAAATAAGAACAAATAAACAAATTACAAGTATATAAATACAATATAACAAAGTAAGGTCTAACAGTAGTACTCAGGTACAGAAATGTAATTATTAAATGTAAAATAACGCTATAGTGTTCACTGCATAAATTAAAAGTAAATTAATCTTTGTTAAAGATGTGTTGTGTTGTTTTATTAACATTAATGACACAGACAGCAGCAGATTTTTATAGGCTGCTGTCACTTTAAGACCTAATGAACGGATCTAACATAATGATACACATCTGGCTGTTTACGTTCACTTAAGACATAACCGACTGTATTTAAGAGAATACTTGCCAAGGTATTTTAACATAATTTTGTGTGTATTTGTCCGTTTAAGTGCAAGGAGACGTGAACGAGGAATCAATTCTGAAACTTCGCTTTGGGTGTGTGTGGCTGTACGCGCGAGAGTAATAAATCGAGCTCTCTTTCGCCTCTTCTTGCGCTTGAATGGTTTAAAATTGCTTGAATGTGTAAACTGTCAAGAAAAAACATGTGCAAATGATAAACTTTCACTCTGTGGTGGACTTAGCAATTAATATGCGAACCATGAGGCCAGGTACGTACGGATCAACTGCTATCCGTTGCACCCGTAATATATATATATATATATATATATATATATACACACACACACACACACACACAACTAATGGTGTGAGCTGGGGGCGGGGCTACCTGTTTACCTGACCAATACCTACTGTCTTTTACAATGCTCTCTTGTGCTGGTTAATTTTATACAGTTCTGTGAATAATGTTCCATATTATTGCACACATGCCCATTATAATGTAGTTCAGGAATGTGTGTGCAAACTCCAACAACCCGTGACGAAACATGTCAGAGAGAAAAGACTAAATAGACTCATAATCTACACTCTTTTTGCCTCATTAGTAGGCCACCTCTAATGAGCACATTATCACATTTTGTAAATCCATTATCACATTTTGTTCATTATAACACATAAAAGGTTTCTAAATAATAATACATTTTTTATCAGTATTCACCAATGAAAATATTGACAGGGCACTACAAATGCGAACTACTGACCCAACTGGGCTGTGAGAAAAAAAATCTGCTACATCATCTCATATCATTCAGGAAAAGACTCAGGGATTATTGGTTTTCTAATCCTTTTGTTTTGAATTTACCAGCAAGAATGTGTGAGGTCTGTTGCACTGAAACTCAGCTGTGACAGAGACTCCAGTGATATACATTAGATGTGGAGCTGAGATAAGAGATAAGACGGGAGACGCATTGTGTTGCAGAGAGAGGAACGTGGACCTCCTGGGCACTGACCTGACTGCCAGAGATCAGCGTTCCTGATGGGGCGGACAGACTGGAAGAGGGGATGGGGGGTGACGGCTGACGGTCCACTCCACCTTGTGAGGCTTGGCATCAGATTTTAATGGAGGACAAAAGAGATTTTCTTTTATGTGCCCCTATCAGTAGGACAGCAGGTGACCCACTGTTAATGTGCAGAGAATACACAGCTAAAGTCATGCAGTGAGTCAAGTCAGAGATGCTTTGCAAATGTCTATTTAAAAGCGCTTCAGGGAAAAAAAGTTTGCCTGTACAAACTCTATGACGTTGCTAAAGTGTTCTGTTCAGGTGCTGGATCAAAAAGCTCATCCCAAAGTCACTGTAATATCCTGATATGTAGATATGGCTCCTTCAATGAACAGTTATGGGATTTTAATGTTCATTTTATAGTCCACCAGGTGAAAATTGTATAAACATGATGACTTCATGAATCATTTATGTCCGTAGTATAAATGGAACAGAATGTTGGGTTAGAATGACTAAAAATCAGGTGTGGGAAAAGCACTTTTTCACCTCCTACTTTCACACTGAGCTTGTGAAAAGTTCAGGACTGAATCACAGGGTCTATTCGTGTCATTAATGGTCAAGGTAACCTGATAGATGGGCTACTTCCCCAACTCTCTAAAAGCATCATGCATTCATTCACCCAAGCCTCTAATCAGAGGGTTGGGCTTCTGTTTACACTTTGTACCAGATAAATGCCCTGCCCCCTTCTGAAAAAAGAGGAGAGAGGCGATTTTCCCACAGACTTCCAGTGAAAAAAAAAAAAAAAAAAACATAAAATACTTAACATTCCTCGTCGTGGAATAATGGTAGCGGCCTTTAGCATATCAAATCACAGGGGAAAACAAGCAACCTCAACCACAGAATGTGAAACAATGACCATTCGATGCCCTTTAGATTTTCCATCACATTTAAGATCTTCCTCCAGAGTTTCAATTACGTGAACGCCACCCCCATAAATATACTGCCTTGGTGCATTCGATACGATTTTTAGATACCCTATTTTTAGATGCTAGTTATTTCAGTATTTTATAGAGCTGTGCCAAACATTTGTGCGGGAAGTGTCTGATATCACAAACAACAGAAAGTGAATCGGAGAACTACCGGATTGTTTGCTGTTAATGGGGTTTCAAATATATAAAGTGGAAAAACTTGATTTTGGAGGACAGTACACTCTAAAAAATGCTGGGTTAAAAACAACCCAAGTTGGGTTGAAAATGGACAAACCCAGCGGTTGGGTTAAATGTTTGCCAAACGTGCTGGGCAATTTTATTTAACTCAACTATTGTTTAAAAATTACTATATGGCTGGCTTAAAATGAACCTAAAATAGGTTGGAAATTAAAAATCAAACACATAATTACTACAATAAGGCAACAATAATAATCAAAAGATGAACATTTATTAATAAGCAATTTAATAAATGTTTATTGTTTAATTATTATTCATTAAACATATTAATAAGCGTTAATTTCCAACATACTTTGGGTTAATTTTAAGCAATCAATAGAGTAATTTTAAAAAAATAGTTGAGTTAAATAAGACTACCCAGCAGGTTGGGCAAACATTTAACCCAATCACTGGGTTAAAGGGTTAGTTCACCCAAAAATGAAATTTCTGTCATTAATTACTCACCGTCATGTCGTTTAACACCGTAAGACCTTCGTTCATCTTCAGAACACAAATTAAGATATTTTTGATAAAATCCGATGGCTCAGTGAGGCCTCCACTGGCGATTTCAAAACACTGCTTCCTGAAGCTTCAAAGCTTTACGAATCTTTTGTTTCAAATCATTGGTCGCGTGATTTCAGTAAACGAGGCTTCATTACATCATAAGTGTTTTGAAATGTTTCAGAATTTCAATGGTTCACGTGACTTTGGCAGTTTGATATGCGCTCCGATTCAAAACAAAAGATTCGTAAAGCAGTGTTTTGAAATCGTCCATCACTACATATTGTTGAATAAAGTCGTTATTTAGTTTTTTTTTGGTACACAAAAAGTATTCTCGTCGCTTCATAACATTACGATTGAACCACTGTACTCACATGAACTGTTTTAAATATGTCTTTAGTAGCTTTCTGGGCATTGAAAGTGTTAAATATCTTGCTGTTAATGGAGGCCTCACTGAGCCATCGGATTTTATCAAAAATATATTATTCTAATATTAAACTTATTCTAATTAGTTGACATGTAGTTGAAATGTTACTTATAATTAGTGGAATGTCTAAAGTGGACCATCGAAATAAAGTGTAACCAAAATAAATGAGTGCCATTGACTCAAAATTGTGGAAAACCCTTTTAAATGATGCTACAAGCAAATTATTAAACAAAAATATCGAAAAAACACGAAACTTTAACAGCATATTAATGAGGATTAAATCAGAAACACTATTAAAATACTCATGGGCTGTGACACAATAAGTCGTAGGACTTATTAGGAAACTCAATGGCCAAATAAAAACAAAAAATATTCACAATGTTGGTTCATTTTATATTGACAAAAAATATTACAGAATATAAATATTTGAGTTGTTTATAAAAGAAGGCTCAGTGCCCTCTGCGAGGTCAAGTGCCAGCTGCGCGGTGGCCGACTTCTCTACCCGTCAATACACACAGAGCTGACAAGAGACACACACAGATCGTTTAATGCCACCCTTGGCTGAATTTCAATGAAGCGTCCGCAACACTGAGCAAACAGAGACAGACCATGTGTAAAGACTAATGAAGCCAATGATCACTTTTGCGTCGCCAGGTACCGCATACAGTAAGACAATTCTGATTTATGACATGGTGCATTAGAAAGAATATTGATTTCTCCTTTTGTGTCTCTCTCCTACTCTTTTACCGGCAAAGATTGATGTCACTGCATTGATTCCCAATCAATCAATTTATTTTCATTTTATTAATGCCTGAGCAATCGCTCAATGTCCTTATGAAAAGCAATGCATCTCAATTACAAGCACCTGGTAAAATAAATTGTTTAGGGATGATTTGCTGAATTACAATTGGCTTTTTCGCAAGTTTGCCAAGTTATTGGACACTCAAATTGGTAATTGTCTTCCATCGCTACACAAAATGCGTTAAATAAGTCAGCGAGGGCCAAATTAACTGCATATGCTTGTGCTTTCATATAGCCACATTAGACAAGGTGAGCACAAATGCAGACACTCAGTGTCTTTTGTTTGTAACCATGAACAAAACAGGCATTGATGGTATTGCTGTCACTTCGGGCACTCGGGGAGGGGGGAAGAACGAACAGGTTTGGCACATGTCCAGTTTTAATAAAACACAGCTATTGGTGTGCGTTTCCTCGCTTTAGCAAATCCAATTGGAAATGCTTGGCCTGTTCCATGTCTGCGCTGTATTAAGGCTAATTAGTGTCTCAGTCTATTTGCATAGCGACTAGTTTCCGGCCATTCTCTCTCCGCTGACCCGTGTGCGCACTGCTCGCAGGATCAACTTTTCCTGAAAAGAACGGCCAATAATTGTTTTCGCACGCATCAAGGGATGGGTACTCGCGGGATAAATGGCCTTCCATACGGCACATCGCTTAGAAGGGAAAAAGAACAACCTGCAACAACTTACTGATTGTACTGACATTGATGTATTAAAATGGACCCTGTGCGTAATTGCTCTTTCCTGTGGCTACTGTGCAGGGAGGGTTGCATAATGATGATAGAGTTTAGAACCTTGCTAAAAGAGATAAAGGCTGCCAGGGCCCACCGCAGAGTATTTTCTGGACTCTTCCTTAATGAAACATCCCGCTGGATACAAATGGGGATGAAAAGATCGTCAAGTGGCAACGTTCCATTGTGGATTGCTTTGTTGTCGCACAACATTGTTGTCGCTTGGTTCATTAGTCGATAGCCATGCGTATAGAAACTCCAAAGGGTTCTCATTCACTCCAACGCTCACATGACTCTCACTTCAGACATTCTCGGTTATGACGGCACAAACGCTCAGATCAGCTTAACGCAGGGCGGTGTAAAGCGTGACATTAAGACGCTCTGTTAAACTGCAACTCATTGTTGCAGTTCAATTTCAATGGGTTTAAAAGGACAGACGCCGAGGTCCGGAGTGACTGACTGTCCTCAATGGCACTCTTTCAGTTCAAAAGCAGGCTGGACAAAGCCATTGTCCGGAATGTCTGACCTTTGGCAATGATTAACAGTTGCACCACTTCCCCTCTGACAAGCAGCTCAAAAATTCCTTGAAATGACTATCATAGCCAGGCTCTGCAGCTCCAAAGCCACCACCATATGACTGAATCAGATGCTACGAGTTACAAATATGGCCCCAGCTGAGAGCTACAATAGGGACTCAGTTCTCCAGAGGTTAGCACCAGACTATACTGTGGCGCTGGACAATGGCACTCTGTTCGGGAAATGTTGTTTGTAACATCTCTACTGAACTCAGAGGACGGGAGGCCAGATCAGCGTGTAAATTAACTTTACCCGCATGTCTTCTGCAAGCGATAAAAGCGGTATCTCTCAATTTCAGAGCCATTCCAGAGGATTAAGTGATTACGTTGAGAGTATGTGAATCGCTCGTGTTAAAAAAAGGCAAACAATAGACTCGGTAAAGGCTAAATCAGTTGTTTCATAAACAAGTCATCCAAAATCATCCAGAACAATTAATCATTCATTCCCATACATGTATATTTGTCTATAATTTTGAGCATGAAAAAGAGATCTCACTAAATAAGTCAAATCTGTGTGATAGTTATTCAGTTTGATTTGCTTTACACTGAACAACACCTTCAGATTTGCAATTCAATTATTCACTTTGTAAAACGTGACTGTATACAAACCAAGTTGGAGTGAATGAATCCAAAGCATAGTACTCTAAAGCATGCTGAGTTAAAAACAACCCAAGTTGGGTTGAAAATGTAGTCACATGAATTGTTTTAAATATGTCTTTAGTACCTTTCTGGGCATTGAAAGTGTTAATTATCTTGCTGTCAATGAAGGCCTCACTGAGCCATCGGATTTCATCAAAAATATCTTAATTTGTTTTCCGAAGATGAACAAAGGTCTTACAAGTGTGGAACGACATGAGGGTGAGGAATTAATGACAGAATTTTCATTTTTGGGTGAACTAACCGTTTCAGGAGTATGCAGTGTGCAGTAGGGCAAGTTTGCTGTATGCTTAGAATACTACTGTAATTCCCAAAATGTGCATTATAAAACCAGAGCACACTGCACAAAATACTGCATCCCACAGTGCTCCACTTCACTTTTCATTTCAACTGATGAATGAACCAGAAGTCATATCAATTGCAGTTATGTGTTTTAGCTAAGGTATCATATACTACATATTGGAACACTGTTTGACTCAAATAAGTATTTTTAAACTTGAAACCATTGCCATATTTGGCCTACTAAATCAGAAGTTATATTGAGGCAGAGTAACCAAACAGACAGATTAGGTTCATTAAACACCTCTAGTTAGTCCCAAACAAGTAGCTATATAAAGAGTGGACACAAGTCAACTGGGCAGTGCTGTCCTCATGTGTTAACTGACTAGTGTCCACATCCTTCACATCTGAGTCATGTGCAGTGAGTCAAATTTCACTCTTTTATCTGCAGCTATAGCAACATAAGTGCTTTCTATGTAAATAGTTTTTGTTTATTTGATTATCCAATATATCCTCATACTAGAAATAGAAAATGAGTAAAAAGCTTATCTCAAATGTAACCTTAAAGCAAGGCCTATAATACCTATGCTGTTAGCATTCATATTCACTTCAAAGGTATACTGTAAAGAGATATTTTCATGATTTGTTATCACAACATTTTTTCTTTTGTCAAATCAACTTCAATAATTAATGTGATTCAGATAACATAATATTTAGAGTTTCTGTTGATTAAACCAATCACCTTCATTGTATTAACTCAAATTTTTTATTTCAATGACGTTTTAAGGCAACCAAAAAAATTTAAGGCAACCAGGTAACTTACTTTTTAAGTTTATTTTTTACAGTGTAGCTGCTCAGCTGGCACATTACACCCAGAAGTGTGGCATAATGTGGTATATAAATTAAAATATATTAATTAACATATTTTCATAATTAAGAATACACTATAACATGATGTTAAATCATTTCTAATTAGGCACCAAATAGACCCATAGGCCTATATATATATATATGCAGCAGACCAGGTAAAATGTTGATTTCATAATCTCCTCAAGATTTGTTTGTTGCTTTGAAAAAAATAATGCATGGCTACTTTTGAATGGTCATTAATAAAGAAAGATGTGAAAGTTGCAATACATATTCAAAGTTATATGTGACCTTGGACCACAAAACCAGTCATAAGTCACACAGGTATATTTGTAGCAATAGCCAACAATACATTGTATGGTTTTTCATTTATGCCAAAAATCATTCGGGTATTAAGTAAAGATTATGTTCCATGAAGATATTTCCTACCGCAAATATATCAAAAATGTATTTGTGAGTGGATAAGCATTCCTAAGGACTTCATTTGGACAACTTTATAGGCAATTTTCTCAATATTTTGATTTTTTTGCAACCTCAGATTCCAGATTTGAGTTGTATCTCCACCAAATATTGTCCTATCCTAACAAACCATACATCAATGGAAAGCTTATTATTCATCTTTCAGATGATGTTTAAATCTAAATTTTCAAAAAATTGACCCTTATGACTGGTTTTGTGGTCCAGGGTCACATATCAACACACACAGTGATTGACAGACAGACAGTGTAGCCTATCTGACTGGCTATGTTTTCAGAAAATCTTTTATTTATATATATATATATATATATATATATATATATATATATATATATATATATATATATTATGGTTTACAAAGCCAACAAGGCTGCCAGACACATCTTATTGCAATAAAAGACATTTATTTCACTGATATCTGTAAAGTAACAGGGACACTTTATTTGTGGTATTCAAAACATGTTTGGAACTTCTCCAAACCCATGTTTTTGTTTGTAGGGGTTACTCTAGGGAGCTAAAAACAGGCAAAATGGAAAAAGAACGTATTTCGAAACTTTAAAGTTCTCTAGGAGACTCAACCGATTGCACACAGCGCTCGCTCTGGCCAAACCAATGCGCGTGTGACACTCCGTCGTCAAGAAACAGAAACGAAGGGCTCGAGCGCAGGGCCTTTATATACGCTTCTAAAAATAACGTCCAATCGGGGCGCAGCCTCGTACGGTTGAATAAACCAATCACAGCCCCAGGAGGGCGGAGGTATAAACACACGCCGCTGCGATTGGCTTAAGGTGATATCATATGCGCCCGCGCAACCTGGTCGCATTTGATTGGACGCGTTGTGAGGGAACGTCACGTTGTCACGAGGGGGTAGGCAGGCTGCGAGGTTTGAATAGGGGAAGTTGACAGAGCGCAGAGCTTTGCGTGAGTTCAGTGTTTGCAAATATAGAGTGAGCTCAACAGACGGACTAGCGGACTCTGAGCAAAGCGACGGCTGCACCGCGTTGCTATTGCACGAAGAGGACGCATTCTTGTCACACTTTATCTTGATTCAACAAGATAGATATATATTTTTTGTCTTTTATTGCCTGATACTTGGGATTGCAATGGATGTTCTACCAATGTGCAGCATTTTTCAGGAACTTCAGATCGTTCATGACACTGGCTATTTCTCTGCATTGCCGTCGCTTGAAGAATACTGGCAACAGGTAACAATTTTAAAGTGAAATGGATTGAACTTCCGCCGCGATTCGTGTGGTTTGACTTCGCTGTCTTTAAAATGGAATCGGAGAGAGTTATTTACAATCCGCGGAAGCGCTGCGCTGAATGAAACATTGTAACATACTAACATTCTAAGTGACGTATTTGATTCGGATACATTGTCGCGCGGTAAATGCTGTCAATCAACTCGTATAGAATGTAGCTTATTATATGCGCTTGTTTTGGCATACAAAGTATTATTATTATTATTATTATTATTTACTTTTTTAAAGAGTCAGATCAATATTGCGCTACCATCGTAAAAAGCACCATTTAGTAAGGAAAATAATTGCATCTTTTTCTTGTGCGTTTCCTACTCAGACATAGACTGGTTGATTTGACAGTCTGCAGCACATGTTCTGTCACATAACGGGGTTTATAGGAGGCGCGTATTAACTGTCATAGCAGGTTCTGCTGCTTGATACTGATATACTTGTGATTGAACAGTTGCAGTCGTATTCTTGGCAATGTTTCTCTTGAAATTGATCCAGGTAGTTTCCCTCAGGCATTTTGGGATTCTGGCATAGGGCCATATGAACGTATCTCTTGGCATTTAAAACATGCGTTTGCATTGCTTAATGTTTCCCAGCATAGACTGCTGCTAAAATGAAAACCACGCATTTCCTCAGCATTATGTTGTTTCAGACCTGTATCACTGACGGTTAGTGACCGACAGCTTCAGTCACCATTCACTTTCATTGCTTCTTCCATACACCAAAAGTGAATGGTGACTGAGACTGAAAGTCTGCCTAACGTTCGTGGAAATGGAATAATGTTAAATAAACGACAGAATCCGCTTTTAGAATAAACATTTACCAGATGGAGAGACTGTAGAATCACTAAAGTTAGATTTTTTTAGGACAAATTTGCGCGGTAAACATCATTGTTGTTATCGACGATGTGCAGCCATTATAAATGTGCAGCTAAATGATCATATTAAGTGGAAAACAGTTTGAAGTGTTAACTTCTGCACCCAAATGCAGTGCGTTCGCACTTAATACGCTTTAAAATGCGTCCAGATGTAAACTGAGGGGACGTCAGGCTGTTTGAATGAGGAAACTCGACCGAGGAAGTTCTGTGGCTTCCTTAAAAGGACTCTGAAATGTCTGCATGACTCACTAGGGGATAACTGTTCTAGAAAGACAATATACAGCCCTCAAAGCCATATTTATACCTAGAATACTCTGATAGCTGATTTTATTGGTCTTGCATATCCGCTAATGTTTCCACATGACACAGTTTAAACATATTTCAGCAGAAAGTGTGTGAAAGTGCAGGTGAGAGTGTGGTCAACCTACACTAACCATAGGCAATCAATGTTGGAGGAAATTCATGCACATTCTAATGTGGTGTTTTCTGTTTTGAATCAGACATGTCTGGAGCTGGAGAGATATTTGCAGAGTGAGCCGTACGTCTCTGCGTCTGACCTCAAGTTTGAGGGCCAGGAGGATCTTTGGAGCAAGCTCATCTTGGCTTGTGGAGATAAGGGAGATGGGAACGGCAACCTTCCCAACGTCAAGGAAGAGGACAATCAGGACTGCCAAATATTAGAAATCAACAGCATGAATTCGGATGCCAGCAGCGAGGCGTCTGACAGCTCGGAGGAGCTCTCGCCCACTCACATCTTTACCTCCAACCCGCTGGGCTCGGTTCTGACGGAGTCAGCGCATCACTTGAGTTCCTCTATCATCAGCACGCCTCCGTCCTCTCCGGAAACCCCCCAGGAGCCCGGCGTCCCGCAGGTGTGGGGCTCCACGCAGACTGACTTGCACGTGCCGGTGAAGATCCGGCAAAACGGACTGGGGAAGGCCTCGGATAAGGCTTCTGCAGGAGGGGACGCCTCTCCGGACGGCAGGAGGAGAGTGCACAGGTGTCACTTCAACGGCTGCCGGAAGGTTTACACAAAGAGTTCTCACTTAAAAGCACATCAGCGGACTCACACAGGTAAGAAACCTTCGCTTTTGGTCGTGACGTTGCTCCATATTGTCTTTTACACTGTATTGAAGCAACTTCCTGTGAAGTTGTGTAATGGAGTTGAGTTCACACAGGCTGTCCTCAGCTGCAAGGCTAATGTCACTCTGTGAATATTTGCCCCGCATGACTGCACGCCTAAACGGTGACCTAATCTGTTTGGAATGTGGCCGTGGAGAGGAAGGAGGGGGGATCGGATGGGGGAGGGGATGAAACTCAGGCAGGGTGAAAACAACCTGCTCTACCAAAACAGTTTTGGTTTCGTCATGGGAAAGAACCAGGCTTTTGAATGGGGATCTGGGTGGCCCCTTTTTAAAGGGCCCCGTCGCATTCAAAACAGACTCTGTGTGACACGCATTGTTGTTTATGCATATAAGACAGACTTTTGGCATACCGTGCATTCCTGCAATCCTTGAGAGCTTGAGGGATCTTATTAAAGTTGAGACTGTCTGCGTCACCTGATCCATAAACATGCATCCTGTTTACAGATGCATTTTTGAGAGCATTACCCAGCCACATTCCTTTCAGACTAGTGAATGTTTTTGTGCCGAAAGCTAGCAAAATGTTCTGAAAGATGTTTTTGTTTTTGTTTACAGGTGAGAAGCCGTACAGGTGTTCATGGGAAGGCTGCGAGTGGCGCTTCGCGAGGAGCGACGAGCTAACCCGACACTTCAGGAAGCACACCGGTGCAAAGCCATTTAAATGCAGTCACTGTGACAGGTACGTTCAGTTCTGTCTAGCTATCTCTCCCTGTGACAGTCATCAAAGCCCGTCTGTGTCTCCCTGATCCTTTGATGCGTGCGGCAGTGAAATGCGACGGATTTCTGCATTCAGCATTGATTTGGTTTTATCGGTTCATCGATGGGAGTCGCCCCATTATGTTTGGATTTTATCACTTAATTACCTAATCACATTAAATGCTTGAAAGCGCAATAGTCACACTGTCGCAATACTTTATTGATATTCTCCCTGTTTTATGACCAAATGTGCCTCTCCTGTTTGTCATCACTTCCTCTGTTAATCATTTCCCTTCCTGAGAGCTTTGTGCTTTGAACACAACTTCCCTTTTGGTGTTTTGTTTCTTTGGTTACTGGATGTGAAACATTTCGTAGTTCTCCTTTAAAACAAAGCATTCGATCATATCCAGGCCCACACAGAACCTGCCAACATTTTATTTTTATTAAAAGTTTAATTTATGTGTTATGTTGTGTGTATATGTATGTGTGTATATAATATATATATATATATATATATATCATCCTAGCCATCCTAGGTGTATATGACTATCTTCTTTCAGACGAACACAACCAGAGATATATTTAAAAATATCTTGGCTCCTCCAAGATTTATAATGGTTCTGAAGCGAAGCGATGGGTTTTTGTAAGAAAAATATCCATATTTAAAACTTTATTAACTATAATAACTAGCTTTCGGCTGATGGCCGTAGTCATCGATTTGCGGCGGAAGAGTGACCTCTGACCCGACTCATGACGCAATGAAAAACATGGAATCGCAGAGGATAGAGCAAAACAAAACACCGGTCACGATTTAGAAGTCTAAAATGAGAAAATATAAAGAGAAATATCAGAAGATTTCGATATAAGGGAACATATGTTGCCCAGCCCTATTTGTTTGAACCGCGAGAGGCGTCTAAACCTGCGCTACTCCTACATCCTGCGTCATGCATCGCTTCAGGGATTACTCTTGTGGCACAAGTCGACTTGTGCAGTATGTGTACAGTTCCACCAGAAGCTAGTTATTTAAAGTTTTAAATATGGATATTTTTCTTATAAAAACGCATTGCTTCGCTTCTGAAGGCCTTTATTAACCCTCTGGATTACTTTTATGATGGATTGATGCATTCCCCCCCGAAAGAAAATAGTCATATACATCTAGGATGGCTTGAGGCTGAGTAAATGATGGGATAATTTTCATTTTTGGGTGAACTATCCCTTTAATGCTTACATTTACTTTTAAATAAGCACAGAAACTCCTGCTTGTAACCAAGCTTTCCTTTCATTGGCCTTCATGGCACCTATTCCAGTTTCACAAATTCGCCTGGAGGGCCACTAGGGGCCTCATCAGTGACGCAATGCACACTTTGATCACACTTTATGGCTTCGGTGGCCCCTGCCTGACCTTGTTTTTCACCTTTTCTCTCGCTGTTTCTTTCTCCAGGTGTTTCTCCAGGTCGGACCACCTGGCCCTGCACATGAAGAGGCACCTTTGAGCGGGTCGTAGCTTCACGCTGGGGATCTGTTGTGTCCTGACCAGCTTCCTGGTTGACCTAGCCCTGCAAGAAATGGGGGGAGTGTGTTCCAGCCAAAGCATGCCATTTTGCACCATATCCTGTGCCTCCGTGAGCCCCGGGATAAAGGCGGACTGACTGGTTTTTGAAACGGAAAAGGAAGGGACAAAATCACGTATGAAGAATCGAGGAGGATGATTTAGTTAAAAAACAAAACAAAATTTAAAAAAAAAAAAAAAAAAAAGAGCGAATGAATGGTGTGTTGTATGGTGCATGATGTTTTGGGACAACTCCTGGACTATACACTGGTACTTTAAAACAAATCCTGTTTGACGTGAGCGGATGAATGACCCGTGTGCGAAGAAGGGTGGGAGGGGGGTACCAGTGTATCGCTGTGGGCTGAATGGTGTCGGAAAACAAGTTCCGTTTTTGTTTCCACACGGTATGCGAGAACGGCAAAGTCTGAATGAAGCCGTGAGACTGAGGACTCCTGCCAGACGCCCCCGGGCTCTGTGGCGCAAGACTGCGGGGGGGACGAATCGGCCAGGGTTTCACCCCCTGCCCCCATCTAAAGGGGGGGCGGAAACTCGGTCCTGAATGAAAGTGGCTTTTTTGGTGTTCGGTGCAGCTACTAAATGTGCAATGTGTTCGGTAGCTTGTTTTTTTGACAGGCTACAAAAGCTCATTTGTAGTCCGTTGTATAAGCTGTGTGCTTAGAGATGTAACACAATTATAACTTCACTATCATAAACAGGTGTTGCATGGTATTGGGGTTTGTACTTTTTTTTTTTTTTTTCTTTTTTTTTTTTTTGTAATTGGGACTGCAAATAGATTCCAATAAAGCGCAGCTAAATACAATTGGTTAAATGTTACAATATTGTACATAAATGCATTGATCATTCTTCACTCTAAATTCCCTCTTTTTTCTTTCCGATGGGGGGGGGGGAAGAATACTACCAATCAGCGACCATTTCATCTTGAGGACTAAATTCTCTCTTTCTATCTCCATTTTACCTGTTGTTAATGCACTGTTGGCCTTAATGGTGCCTTATGCAAGTGACCTTTCCAATTGGGGGTCACAAAATGTCTTGTATAAGTGATTGAAAAAGCTTTATTAAGGCTCTATTTCACATGAACATGCACCTTTCCCATTTCCGAGGCCACTGTAACCAAGCCCTTGTAGATACGTAATATATTGTTATTCTTGAGCATGCGATTTCATTCTTTGTCACTAATATTTGCCCTCACATTTCTAGATGTTGTCAAATCTGCAATGTAGAGCACTTAAAGTTACAGATTTGGTATCTACTGAATGAGCTTTAAATCTCTGTCTGTGAGAGACAAAAAGCTCTTAAAACAGTTCGTTGAACGTTTGTGGAATGCCAACTCCCCCCGTCCCTTGTAACCAAGAATAAAGGAAAAAAAACGCCTAAAGATTTATTGTAATTAACAAGCTCCAGTCAGACAGGCCTTGCCTTGTACTGCCTCTCTGTAATGAATTGCTGAAGGCCCTGCCTGCTACAGACTGCTGACTCGGGCAGTTCGATATTGACCTGTCTGGATGCCGTTGTTTTAGTCCAGCGACAGTATTGTGGAAACAGTGCACAGCCATCCAGAAAGATAAAGATATATCACACACCTTTTCAGCATTTACAATGGAAATTTACGGACGTGGAGAGAAAGCCGCTCGGTCGGCTGTGTGCATTTCTTTTGCCATCTGAAATGTAACTATAATGTTTTCAGGGACCAAACGATTGATTAAATTTATTGTACATAGTTATATGCTTGAATTCTTTGAGTATTGTGCTTTTATAAGCGCCGTGCGATGAAGGTTTGACACTGTTGCATGTTGAGCAGCTTCGTAGATACGGATTGTTTCAGCAGGAGAAAAGTAACTTGAAGCAGCTTGTGCTGCCATTAAATCAGACCAGCCAGGGTTTTGTGGGCAAAGAACATTGTGTCTTTCCAACAGTGGCCAATATTAGTCAAGTGCTAATGGAGCCTTAATCAAGTTTTCCATTTGCTTGCTTCTACCAACACTTTCTATCACTTATGTTTTCTCTCATGAATCCCTCTTGTCTAAAGAATATTTGTACAAAAGAATAAAAACAGAAACGTTAGGACGGAAAACACAGAAGAAAAAAAAAAAAAAAAAAACTTTTTCTAAGATTTTTATTTGTTTTTGCTTTATATGAATTTTATTTGAAATTGTTTTGCAAAATTGTTATATTTCTGTATGAATGTATTTTTTATTGGAATAATAAGAAATTCTTATCGGACAAGTTTGATTTGTTGTTTTGCTTCACTTTCTTTCATTAGTGTTTTAGACCAACTTCTAGATAGTGATGTTTCACTATTACTGATGCTTGATAGTTGAACAAATCAGCTAAACCTAAGTATTAAACTTTTTACAGACATGAATTATATCTCAAATTGAGCTTTTATAAGAAGTCAGACTTAAGATTAACTTGATGGATAAAGCATGACAATCCCATCGAGAAACTGGAGTCATAGAGAAGTAAAGGTCCTTTGACTTAAAGGGTTAGTTCACCAAAAAAAAAAGAAAATTCTGTCATTATTTCCTCACCCTCATGTCGTTCCAAACCTGTAAGACCTTCATTCATCTTCAGAACACAAGCTAAGATATTTTTTGATAAAATCCGACGAGGCCTCCATTGACAGCAAGATAATTTAAACTTTCAATCCCCAGAAAGCTACTAAAAACATTTAAAATAGTTCATGTTATGAAGCGACGAGAATACTTTTTTTGCGCCAAAAAAAACAAAATAACGACTTTATTCAACAATATCTAGTGATGGGCGAATTCAAAACACTGCTTCATGAAGCTTTACAAATCTTTTGTTTCGAATCAGTGATTCGGAGTGTGCATCAAACTGCCAAAGTCATGTGAACCATTGAAATTTCGAAACACTTATGACGTAATAAAGCCTCGTTTACTGAAATCACGTGACTTTGGCAGTTTGATACACACTCCAAACCATTGATTCGAAACAAAAAAAAAGATTCGCAAAAAATGTTTGATACACGCAAAACACCTTAGCAAATGCACAGCAACATACTGGCTGCGTCCGAAATCGCATACTCTCTTGAGTAGGTGCTTATTTTGAATAAGTAATTATTTAATGACCACTAAAAAAGAATGTGTGTAGTATAAATATAATCTGGATGTAGCCATGTTGCCCTTGTCATGTGACCTACCAGCGTTAGTTGTGTCGCATCAACACCATTCATAAATCCTCTCCTATGGCCTCATGGGATAGTAAAGTGTCCATCGTATGCACACTTCAGAATCTCGCCGGATGTAGTAGGTCATCTGGGTACATTATGAGTACTGTGAATTCTGACAAACTTCTTTTGTCACATACTGTTTTTCGCCTACTATATAGTAGGGAAGTATGCGATTTTGGATTTTGTTTATGCTAACAAGCACAACATTTTCTTCAGAATCAAGTGTTTAATATACTATAAACCTACAGTGCATAAAAAAGGATCTTTTGAAACGACCTAATATTCTCATTTCACCTGATATCTCACTAGAAGATAAATGGCAGTTACCTGCATTAGCAATGCAACAGTCGTGTTCATAGATTCCTCGATCTCGTTATATGTTGTGCACAAGTTGGTCTCAACACCCACGTCAAAATAGACGAATGTGTTCTCTCAGAAAAACATTGCAAATTGCAGCCTTTGTGAATTGCTAAAGGGGGAAACATGCCCTAGGTGATTCCTGGCAGGTGGAGCGCTGAAATGTTTTGCCAAGGATTTGTTGGCTTATCTAAACATTTAAAAATGGCTATTCATCTGTTTACTTCTCATCGTCATGTTCAAGATGTATTCCACTCATAATCACAATGTGCTTTGCGCACGTTTATAGTTGTGATTATTAATGATTATAATAAAATTAACTGGATATAAATTAACGCGCTACCCTGATGAGGATAAAGCGGTTTGGGTATATAAATAATGCTACTCGTTGAACTCGTTAAAGTAGATTAATTTAATGCTAATTTCTTTTTTTTTTTTTTTTTTTTTTTTATAAATATATACCATATTTAGTGGGCTCAGAGTCTGAGACCACCAATAAAAATAAGTATTATAAAAATGTATATGAAACAACTAGGAATGTAGCTCTGACATGACCAAAATTGATAATTGTTATCTAGGATGATCTTCCATTGAAACCAAGATGCTCTTTGGAACATTGTAGTAAATATGACCATCTGTACAAAGTTCACATCAGTTTACAGGATCAAAGTCACTAATTTGTTTATTTGATTAGTGATCTATATCTATATACACACAATATAACACAATGCATTAAGAGCCAGGGGTGAAAACTTTTGAACAGGAAGAAGTTTATTTTGTTGAATTATCTTTTTTTATTTTTTTATTTTCATTTAATTTCATTTTACTGCCCTTCGGAAGCAACAGAAGATACTTGGATATTTCTTGGAAGACAAATTAAGTACAATTTACCTTGATCTTCAAATTCAAAAAGTTTTCACCCCCTGGCTCTTAATGCATCGTGTTTCCTTCTGTAGCATCAGTGAATGTTTGAACCTTTTTTATTAGTTGTGTTTGAGTCCCTCAGTTGTCCTCAGTGTGAAAAGATGAATCTCAAAATCATACAGTTACTGCTGGAAATGGTTCAAATACGCAAAAGATGCTGGAAAACTGAAGAATTTTTTGGGACCTGGAGGATTTATTTGAAGAATATTGGGCAGTTTAATTGCTCAGGACAAACAAGGGATCATGAACAACCACCACAAAACAAACAAACTGTCGTAGATCATCCAGGTAATGACTCACAGTATTAAGAACCAATGGTTCCCAAACTTTTGAACGGGGTTATTTGAATAAATTCAGCTATTTTTCAGCTATTTTTTGTTTTTGTCTTGTGGACTATATGTAAACATCTTTTATGTAAAATATCTTACTCAGGACAGTACTAAATAAAAAATAACATTCATTTTGTATGATCTCTCTTATTTTGTTAAAATTATTCCCATTTTCACAGATTCTGCAAGTGGTTCCCATATTTTTTCATGCAACTATATATATATATATATATATATATATAAATATATAATACAAGTATGATAGAATATTATTTGCAGGTTTTAATGAAGAAAAAAAGACCTCATCTTTTCATTTTGGACTTCAGACTCCACTATATCTGTCATTTCATCCAGACACCTTATTTTATTAAGACAGGTTTCGCAACATGCCGGTTCACCAAAGGTGAGGATCGTGGGAAACTTGCTGCATTGCATAACACAATTAGGGCTACGCCTCTGATAATACAACAGCAGTTTTTCATGTTTCTCAGTGCTATGCTGATGTTGACGAACTTGCTTATTATTCTGTGTAGCTGACAGATCCTAAAGTGGAAGCAATTATATGCAGCGTTGGAAAGTCACATAGCGACATCAATCCTTTAAAGGTCAAGTGCCCCCAAATCCATCATTAAAGTCCAGTCTCAGTCCATGGTCTGTGATGTTTAAAAGGGAAGATCAATGCTTCAAAAGATCTATATTTAATGTACGGCATTGTTTAATAGCCATCAAATTAGAAGGGCAGATGAGGAACATGCTGAAAGAACCAAGCGTTTGATGTGACGTATCAGTTGGGATGTGTGCGTGCGTTCTCACGTTTACCCCTAATCCGGGATTACCAAATCTAAAAAAAAAATCTGTGATCAGTTCATGTCTTTCCAAACCTGTATGAAAAGAAGAAATTTTGTTTTTACCAGTCCATTCATTGAAAGTCAATGGGGTCCAGTGTTGTTTTGACAAAAAACAGTTCTTCAAAATATCTTCTTTTGTGTTTCGCTAAATAAAGAAAGTCATACAGGTTTGGAACGACATGAGGGTGAGTAAATGATGACCGAATTTTCACACTTTAAACACTTTCACGGTTTATGTTTTAGATGCCAATATGTTGATATTGCTCAGATCTAACATTTAAAAAATGCATCTGTCCTAGAACATATGAACACCTGCGAATACTAATGAGAACACATCGCTGAACTACCTTGAACTTTGCATGCAGAGCAAAGTCAGCAGTCTTACTGCATTTTGTGCATTGTGCTTTCTTGAGAGATTCCAAAGGCAAAGTATTGTCAGGCGAGCTGAAATTAAAAGCAATGTCACGACATCAAAGGCTGCCGTTGCCAGAGGGTGAGGGGTGAGTGTGAAACCGTGAGCTGCTTGAAGCCAATGGGGTTGAGGGAGAATATTCAAAGAAAGACTTGGTTTAGAAAATGGAATATTTAATAGTGGTACCTGGAAAGGCAAGCTTCACTATTACTATAGCTCATATATGGTTAGTCACTTGAATAAACTCTTAAAGGTAGGGTAGGTAATTTTCGGAGAGGATAGTAATAGCGAGCTAGCTTTGAAAGCATAAGATCACCACCATCGCTTCAGAGCGTCTCCAAAGCCACACCTCCTCCAAAACACACATACACATACAGAAGAATCTGCAAAGCGCCATGAGAGACGGCGTTAAATTACCTTGAGAAAGCCAGCGTACTGAAATGGTATTTAAACATATTGTTCTTCTTCTGAGACTAAAATTCCTGACTCAGAGAGCTTTCACTACCAAACTTGGGTGAGACCTTCAGACTTTTCTGATTTGTGTTGCTATATCTTTTCTAACTGATCTGACTTTGGTAATTCCTGTATCAGACTTCCGAACAATCCAAATTCCCATAGACTTACATTGAGGGGGTTAAAACTTTTATACAGCAATTATATTATAGAGTATTTAAGCTGTCTATCACTAGCAAAGCTTAACAACTAGCCTCGGACAACATTCTAAAACATGTTAGCAATGCGCTAATTAATGCTAGAAACATGCTAAATCATGCTAGCAAAATGTTAAAACATGCTAGTGCTGAGTCTCATTTCGAAGGCTGCGTCCTCCGGAGGTCGCATTTGAAAGCTGCGTAAGTCATCGAGGCCGTCTCATTTAAGAAAAGAAAGAAATTGTAGTATTTTACACCTCACGATGAATAACAGTCAATTTTATTACAGTTACTTTTCTTAACTAAGACATCCTTGATGACGTATGCAGCCTTCAAATGCGACCTCCAGAGGACGCAGCCTTCGAAATGAGAAGCAGCTTAGCAAAGTACTGAATTATGTTAGAAACATGCTAGCAATTTGCTAATTCATGTTAGAAACATGCCAAAACATGTTAGTGATGTGCTAATTCATGCTAGAGACGTTAAATCATGCAAGCAAAATGTTAAAACATGCTAGCAATGTGATAAATGATGTTAGCAAACATGCTAGCATTGAGCTAATTCATGCTAAAAAAAATGCTAAAACATGCTAGCAATGTGTTAAATCATGCTAAAATCATGCTAGCAACATACTAAAACATGATATGTTAATTTCTGCTAGAAATGGTATCAGTGTTCTAAATATGTTAAAACATGTTAGCAACGTGTTAATTCATGCTAACAGTGTGGTAAATCATGCTAGCAATTTGCTAATTCATGTTAGAAACATGCCAAAACATGTTACCAATGTACTAATTCATGATGAAAACATGTTAGCAATGTGCTAATTAATGCTAAACGCATTAATAATGTGCTAATTCATGCTAAAACATGTTGGCAATGTGTTAAATCATGCTAAAATCATGCTAGCAACATGTTAAAACATGTTAATTGATGCTAAAAACATGTTATCAGTGTGCTAAATATGTTAAAACATGTTAACAATGTGTTAATTCATGCTAACAGTGTGTTAAATCATGCTAGCAACATGCAAAAACAGGCTAGTGTTGTATTAATTCATGTAAGAAACATTAAAATTTGTTAGCAACGTGTTAAATCATGTTAGAAACATGTTATCAATGTGATATAGCATGCTAACAACATGTTAAAACATGCTAGCAATGTGTCAAACCATGTTAACAACATGTTCAAACACCCTATCTATCTATCTATCTATCTACAGTTGCAAGAAAAAGTATGTGAACCACTTGCAGAATCTGTGAAAATGTTAATAATTTTAACATTTTTTGCATAATTGAACCCTTTCCAGCAGTGACTGAATGATTTTGAGATCCGTCTTTTCACACTGAGGACAACTGAGGGACTCAAACACAACTTTTAAAAAAGGTTCAAACATTCACTGATGCTCCAGAAAAAAACATGATGCATTAATAGACGGGGGGTGAAAACTTTTTGAATTTGAGATCAAGGTAAATTGTATTTAATTTGTCTTCCGGGAAACATGCAAGTATTTTCTGTTGCTTCCGAAGGGCAGTAAATGAAAAAAATAAAAAAAAAAATAAAAAAAGATATTCAAGTGAAATAAGAAAAATTTGGACCTCTTCATCCTGTTCAAATGTTTTCACCCTTTTTTAATAGTTGTGTTTGAGTCCCTCAGTTGTCCTCAGTGTGAAAAGATGGATCTCAAAATCATTCAGTCACTGTTGTAAAGGGTTCAAATATGCAAAAGATGCTGGAAAACTAAAGAATCTGCAGAACCTGGAGATTTTTTCTGAAGAACAGAGCTCAGTTTAACTGTTCAGAAAAAAAACAAAAAAAACAAGGGACTCATGAACAACCATCACAAAACCAAAAAACAGTCGTAGATCATCCAGGTAACCACACACAGTATTAAGAATCAATGGTTCACAAACTTTTGAACTGGGTCATTTTAATAAATACAGCTATTTTTTTGTCTTATGTATTATATGTAAACATCTTTTATGTAAAATATCTTACTCAGGACAGTACTAAATAAAAAATAACATGCATTTTTTATGATCTCTCTTATTTTGTTAAAATTTTGCACATTTTCACAAATTCTGCAAGTGGTTCACATACTTTTTCTTGCATCCATCCATCCATCCATCCATCTATCTATCTATCTATCTATCTATCTATCTATCTATCCATCTATCCATCTATCTATCTATCTATCTATCTATCTATCTATCTATCTATCTATCTATCTATCTATCTATCTATCCATCCATCCATCTATCTATCGTCTGTCTGTGTTTCTGATAGACTATTGCCTTCAAAACCTTCAAACTTTAAGCATTAAAACTTCATCAAACTTTTGGTCAGGCTTTCTCAAGCCAACTTCAAAGTTTGTCTTGACAAACTTTTTTTATTTAGTTCAAGTATTAAACTTTGTAAAGTATCATACGGATATAAATAATGAATCACTCAGCAACCACCCTGAGCATCCTAGCAACCACATAGGAACCACTGAGAAATGCTTAGTAACCATATAACAACGTACTAAAAATACTTTGAACATCTTAACAACCACAACAACATAGAAACATAATAAAAACCACAGAGAACACCTTAGCAAACATATAGCAACATGATAAAATATGTAGAGAACATCATAGTAACAGCAAAGAAATGTGCTCAAAAAACACTCTGAACACTTTAGCAACATAGCAACACCCTGGGCAAGCACAACTCTAGTTTCTTTAGAAAATCTAAACATCTTGTTGTATACAGCAGTTTTCTGGATTTGATTGCCGCTGTGTCTAAGTACAAGATAAATAAAAGGTCAGTAAGTGCACAGTAGACATGTAATTTTCTGATCATCTTCATGCTCGGGTTTTGTCTGCATCCTGTCTGTTCATTAAAAATAGGGCTATTTGTTTTCAAAGTGGATACTTTACCCAATTAGCATTAGCAGTTAGTGCTTATGAACACTAAAACGTATTAAAAAGGAAATGGAGGGAGGGCGAGGAGAGATCTGAGAGTATATGGCACAAACACTTTTTTTGTTGGTATTTTCATAAAGCAAGCAAGAGCTGCATATTCTTCCTTTCAACACAGATTAATTTCCATCATAACACCAGAGAAAGGCTTAATGGCTCTTTTGAACATTGAGACGCAGCCCTCAAACAGCTCATTTCACTCCGGTCTTTTCAAACATGAGATTTACTGAGATTTGTTGTTGATGGTTAAAGAGCCCGTTGCCCTTTTTACTGTGACATCACTCAAGTTGACCATGTCACATGACTTCTGGCAGCAAGCTTTGGTCGCATTCATTCACATGTCCTAATTGTATAGAGATCTCTCTTGTCTGGTAAATTGACTGCTGACATTGTGATACCCTGGATCCGAAAATATGCTCTAATGAAAAATGACTTAATTTTTATGCTTAACAAAATAACTTATATACAAAAAAATATATAATAGAAGCTCTTGAATATCTGAGAAAGAAATCAGTGTTTAAAAATAATTATCTAAGGGTCAGTTTAAACGACAGTTTTCAACTAAAAACAGATAACTTTATGCGTTTTGACCGTTTATTTTCATGACAACAGTGTTTAGGGGCCTGAAAACGCAAACTTTTGAAAATGCGTTTCAAAGTGCAAATTTTTGAAAATGATATCCTCTCTGTGTAAACTACAAAAACACGAACTTGTGAAGACAGTGCTGTCACGCGCATGCGTATTACGTGTTCAGTCTATAGACGTGTGGTGTTTCTTTACAAAGTGACATTGCCACCTACTGGCCTGGCAGCAGAATACAACGTTTTTGGTCGTTTTTGTGGATCCATGTGAACGTGATCATTTTGACAATGTTGTCATCTGTACATGAAAAACGTGAAGGAAAAACGTTTCTGTTTTTAGTTCATCGTTGTCGTGTAAATGTACCCTAAATGTATATATTATGTAAGACAGGATTTAAAACCCAAAACTGTTTAAATAATATTTGTAATATATATATATAAAAAAAGGCAGCTATGGTTGCCAGAACTTTACAGTAAAACAATACTTAAAGTTCACAAAATGCAAAGAACTAACACACTTTTTCATACTTTTTACTTAGAAATATAGTAATTTGTCTATAAAAGTAAAATTTTACACTAAAATATCATCGCTGTCGGGTGGAAACCTTCTAGGCCTACCTCTTTTCAGGAACGGGGAAAAAAAAACACTTTAAATAATTAATGTCAAAGATGATATTGTGGCTTTTTATATGTTTAGACACTTTAATGTGTCATTATATTATTATCATTTTACCAAAATGAAGCTCAGATGGAGTTACGAGTTTTTTGACCAGTGAATTTTGGAGAATATCAGACATATGTGTTTTGTCTGTCATTAGCAGTGCATAAAGTGGGCCGGTACTTCTCTATTTTTACACCAGTTTTCTTTGCATACCGGTTTTCCGACATGCTGCATGTACGGAAGCCTGCCGCCCCCTCCTTTCTTCTAGACCGCGTTTTGAACTGAGCATCGGGAGTATCGGTGTTGTGCCGAATTTCGACTCCCTGACAAATTATTACCCCCCTCGTTGAAGTCGCTACCTGATTACCTAAGCCTAACCCCACCCCAACACCTAAACCTACCAATACTAGGGGGTCAGAATTCAGCACAACACCGGCACTTTTATTTTTCCACTTCAAGCACTGGTCATTAGAATGGCCACATCTGAGGCAGTAAGTGCATCACATTATGTTTTCATCAGCTTACAGGTTATTGAGTTTACTGTAGCTGCGTGGACTCTCAGTTTCATTTGGACAAAATCTCATGTTAGTAAAGATGTCTATAAAGTCTATTTAAGGCAGTATTGGCAATGACTCAAGGACAAATGCTAGACTAAGACACTCTTCTCCGATCTTCAAATACACAAAACATTAGCCTTTATATATACTGTATATAGTGTTATACTGTACTGTATATAACCAATACTTTATTTACCCTTGCATTGAAAACAAGCAGAGATGCTCCAAACTGCGTGCAGCACTTGATTCACAATAAAAGTGGGTGGAGTTATGAGGTCTGACTGACAGTTTGAGGATCCAATGTTACAAGGTTTAGTCACAAGCTCTTTTTAATACTTTTCACGGGTTAAATATTTGTGAAACCCACAGACAGAAGTAAGGGTGACCAATAGTAATGATTTATGAAAAAAAAAAAAAGATGAAATATGGAGATACGAGGTTTCCGCCCAAAAGCGACAATATAGGCTATATAAATAATATATTTAACTATCAATACAATACACCCAAAACACCATGGCTGACACTTAAAAAGTGTAAAACAGAATCTGTCCACTACAGTAAAACAAGCCATCGTCTCGTTATTCAGGGGTACATATAGGATTCGCACACAGAATGAGTCATAATCTAAGAAAGGGACTATCGCAATGTAAACAGTAATTAAAGCAACTCCCATGATTGTTAGCATGAGTCACGGGCATAAATGGGAGTATCCACTGGTGATTACACATCAAGAGCCAGGCTGTTATTTAGCACTTTAAGCTCCAAATTGATGGGTCAGTCTGTGCATGAGGAAATGAATGTATGCTCCTCTTTAATGATCCTTAATATTATGTTTGTCTTCATCTTTCACTTTCTTTATTGAACCCCATAATCTTTAGCAGTAAACCAAAATGTTTTTTTTCTTTTTTCTGCTGGAGATGAAATACATTACTCCTCACTTTGTTATTTCTAACAGCAGTCATTATGCAGCTGTGGCAGAATGACATAATGTACAACACGTTGCAGAGCACGGAACAAGACACGCTTTTGTATTTAATATAGACAGTGGTTTGGAGACTGTAGTTTTAGGGCCCGTTCACGCCAAGTATGATAACTATACCATAACTATATTAGCGTCCACACCAGCAGATGATAATGTACTGTTTATCATTAGTTTTTGTCGTCTGCCACGTTAAATGCTCAAGCTCTTTAAGGTCAGGTGGATTCTGATTGTTAAGTTGTTATGGGTCGTTTCTAGGGGGTTGATAGTGGGCCCAATCAAAAGAGCCCACCGTCAAAATCCATGATATTCTGACCTCTTCATTTTTCAATCTTTTTATTATCTGGCAGGCAAAATGTAAGTATCTCACTCATGTCCATGGCATAAACGGTACTAAGTATCCGAGTATCCTGCCTTAGCAAGCACTACTAATAATGGTGTAATTACAAGCAGCGTAATTACATATTACTTACGAGTAGCTTATTATTATTACTCAGTTATTACCTATGTAATTACACAATAGCATGAATACTGGAATTTACACTAAAAAGTAATACCACAACTTAAATAAATGCATGGTTGCAAGTTAAAAATTCTAATTTATTGTTTTTTATTAAACCTTTTAAGTTGCAAACATTATTTTGTTGAGTTCTGTTGACATAATAATGTTGATCATTACATCAACTGCAATTCAAACTCAAATTTCTGCGATAAATGATTTTTTTTTTTTTTTTTTAATTAAGCTGTAGTAACTTAATGAAATTGTCTTGATAACTTTGGAAATTATGCATGTTCATTTGAACTGAAATAGATAAGATTAAATGGTTCCAGGGCTGCAACTCAAGCAACTTTTTTTTTTTTTTTTTTTTTTTTTTGAGTAGGTGTTGTATGCATTATGCTACAAATTATTAAGTTCCTCTAAGTCAGTGTAGCTTGTTGGTTGAATATACTTTCCATTAAAAGTTATCATAACTGAAAAAAAAAAAAAAAAATGGTGCAAACTAGTGTTAATTTAGTTAACAAATTCAAAGTTTTGTTGACAATCTTTTTTTTTCCATGACTCATTAAACAATAGTGACTATATCAACATGGAATATTGTTGACGAAAAAGTAAAAAAAAAAAAAAAAAAGTTGAGTTGACTTTTCTGCGATTAATTTTCTGCCCGGTGGTTTACTTATTCTTTGCAATCTGGCAACCACGCGCACGCGCTCTCTCCACACTGCTGAAGTGCTGCCGATGATCGGAAAACACCGACAAACAAGTAAGCTGGAGTTAAGCGATCTCCATTTGAGATATTCTGCTTAAATGAAAGTGTAATTCAGTCAGTCTGTGTTCTGTCACGAGCCGCTGGTGCTGTTTGATGCGACTAAATCGAAATTCCCAGACGTTTCACAGAAAAGGCTTAAGCTAGTCCTAGACTAAAAGGCATGTTTGAGTTTTAACTAAAAAAAAAAAAAACAACAACTCGTACTGACATCCTAAAATATGTCAGTGTCGTGTCTCAAGATGCAAACCAGTAATGTTTTTTTTTTTTTCTAGTGAACATTTATAAAAGCTTCTTAAATGCCCTAATTGAACTAAGGCCTAATCCTGGCTTAGGCTAAGCCCTATCTGTGAAACCGGGACTTAGTCGACTAAAACTCGACTAAACAAAAACAAGACAAGGTTGACTAAATATGATAAAAACTATTTGGCACAGGATAAAGACTAAGACAAAATTTAAAAATAGCTAACAAAATTAACACTAATGCAACTCATTATTTTTAGAGCATTAAATGTGACTTCAAAGTTCGTTTGTACTTCCTCACTCAAGAGTTGTAGCAGCAGCAGGTCTAAAAAAAATCGTTTCATATACCTTGTCGGTTGTGTTCCTGCACCTGATGCAAATGTGCTCTTATCAAGCGAACTCAATTGATTTCATCCAGACACCTATTGAGATCTTGGCCTCTGAAAGCCGGTATGGCTAGTGGTCTATGAGCGTGTTTTCTCAGCACCTGGGGAGAGAGAAAGCCTCTATTAGTTTACGTCAAAGATTGAAATGCTTTCAGAAATCCCCCCGCATGCTTCTCTTCTGCAGGTTAACTTTCCTGCTGCTACATTAATCACCATGACAACTGCCTCCACTCAGACTGTTATATGTCGCTGTAAGAGAGAGCGAGAATGTCTTGATAATTTTGTATTCCAATTTCACACTTTGTGCTTATAGTCAAATCTGTTCAGACAACCTCTAATGCAAAACAGTATGAGCTTGCAAAATAACCAGTTCATTATACATGCATTTCACAAATCTATGAAATCTCACTTTGATGTGATTTAAAAGCACATTTATGTTTTTGTCACTGGGCTTGAGAAAAAAAACAAAAAATCTAAGCATTGTAACAACAGGCGGTATTGATTTTCTCTTAGATATTTTTCAATTAATATCTGCTAATGATAATATTAATTAACTACATTTTTGGAAGGAAATTTAAATGGGGCTTGCCTGTGCAAAACTCCCATGATGTGTTCTGAGTAGTTTTAGTGTGTTGCTACGCAGTTGCTGGGGTGTTATGTGTGGTTGCTAGGGTGTTACTAAGTGGCTGTTATTGTGTTCTGGGTGGCTGCCAAGGTGTGAATGAATGGTTTGTAAGGTGTTGCAAAGCATTTTCTAAGGAGTTGTGTTCTGAATGGTTTTAGTGTGTTGATATGATGTTGTGGGTGGTTTCTAGGGTGTTACTAAGTGGTTGACAAGGTGTTGATAAGTGGTTGCTACGGTGTTGCCATGGCTTTACAGTGCTGCTTGGCAGTTGCTATTGTCTTATGGGTGGTGCTAGGGTGTTACAAAGCGACTGCCAGGGTGTTCTTGGTGGTTGTCAAGGCATTGATAAATAGTGGATATAGTGTTGCTATGCATTTATGAGGTGTTCTGAGTTGTTTTTGTGTGTTCCTATGTAATCACTAGGGTGTTATGGGTGGTTGCTAGGGTGTCACTAAGTGGCTGCCAAGGTGTTCTGGGTGATTGTCAAGGCATTGATAAATGGTTTCTAGGGTGTTGCTAAGTATTTTATAAGGTGTTCTGAGTGGTTTTCAGTGTGTTGCTATGGTGTTATGGGTGGTTGCTGGGGCATCTCTAAGTGGCTGCCAAGGCGTTTTGGGTGTTTTCTAAGGTGTGCAGAGTAGTTTTTAGTATATTGCTGTGTTAGGGTGTTCTGGGAGGTTGCTAGGATGTTGCTATGCATTTTCTAAGGTGTTCAGAGTAGTTTTAGTATGTTGCCATGTCAGTGTGTTCTGAGAAGTTGCTAGGGTGTTGCTATGCATTTTCTAAGGTGTTTAGAGTAGTGTTTGGTATGTTGCTGTGTTAGGGTGTTCTGGGAGGTTGCTAGGATGTTGCTATGCATTTTCTAAGGTGTTCAGAGTAGTTTTTAGTATGTTGCTCTGTTAGGACTAATGTTGCTGTGTTAGGGTGTTCTGGGAGGTTGCTAGGGTGTTGCTATGCATTTTTGAAGATGTTCAGAGTAGATTTTAATATGTTGCTCTGTTAGGACTAATGTTGCCATGTCAGTGTGTTCTGGGAGGTTGCTAGGGTGTTGCTATGCATTTTCTAAGGTGTTTAGAGTAGTTTTTAGTATGTTGCTGTATTAGGGTGTTCTGGGAGGTTGCTAGGGTGTTGCTATGCATTTTCTAAGGTGTTTAGAGTAGTTTTTAGTATGTTGCTGTATTAGGGTGTTCTGGGAGGTTGCTAGGGTGTTGCTATGCATTTTCTAAGGTGTTCAGAGTAGTTTTTAGTATGTTGCTGTATTAGGGTGTTCTGGGAGGTTGCTAGGGTGTTGCTGTGGATTTTCTAAGGTGTTCAGAGTAGATTTTAATATGTTGCTGCATTAGGGTGTTCTGGATGGTTGCTTGGGCATTGCTTTTGTTACCAAAGCACATGATTTGAGGTATCAACGGTGTGAGATGTTACATGACAAAGTTTAATTATTGATCTTAACAAGGACCAAAAAACATTCGGTTCCCTTAATTAAACTCAGTGCATTGCAGATTCTTGACCGAAGTGCTTTGCTTAGGCCAGTAAAGGATATATCGAATCTATCTTCATTTTGAAGTGTCTCTGCTCAGAAATTTATGCCTGCATTGTGTGCATCAATAAAGCTGCAATAAGATATTGAAGGGTAATTTCTAAAGTGCATGGCCTCTTCTAACAGCTTTATAATTCAACAAAGCACTGTCATGCCTTCGATTCAACATGTTGAAAAAGTTACATGAATGTGTGCAAGCATGTATATAATGTCTAAAGGGTTCATAAGGTTCATCCTTACAGAAAAACAGCAAACAGCACCAGTCCTTTGACAAAGGTCATCCCAAATTTCCCCTTGAAACCTATAAGTACTCACCCTTACACCTGTCTATTTATCCCTGCCACAGATTAAGACTGAGTGCTACTGAAAGAAGAACATCTCTAACGCTTATTATTGTGTTCTTTAGCTGCCGTGGCCTTGGGTCAAACATGTCTGCCATAAAACATCTCCCACATTCTACTGTTTAGACTAATGTTTCATTTAAAGCACTTAGGAATGTTAAAAGCTTACCTAGCCAAGGCCTGACATGGAAGCCAATAGCACACATCCTTTTTCAAAAGGTCCAAACATCATTTTCCTATTTATGTGTGTTTCAAGAAAGACATATTTTTGGTTATTGATTATGATTATTCTTAATAATTTAATTGATTAATTCTTAATTGTGCAGCCCTAATTTGAAGGATTATTCAATAATTAATCACTGTAGTTTATTACGTAGGGTTAGGGGTTTGTTCACAATATAACAGTCACACTTCCAACAACAAAAAATAAAAACAGACAAGTAACAGTCCAAAATGAACTTTTTATGACACTCCCCGTTTTTTTCTTTCTTCACAATAACGGTAAACAGAGGAGGCGAAGTGTGACAGCAGTTGTCATGTTGTTTACAGAAAAAATCAGGGTGTGAACTGAGGTATCTAAGACCCTGTGACACACGCATCTATTCACATTCATGTTTTCTGGCATTCTTGGTCAAAGGGATTAAAAAAAAAAAAAAGCATCAAATTAAAATAGCAACAAACCTGTCATCAAGTGACATGCTTCTAGTGCTGTGAGCATCTGAAGGGGTGAAGTAAAGTTAAAAATGGGAGGTTGGGGTTCGCAAGGGGGAAGCGATGTCAGATCGAATCAACGTGTGTGAACGGCAACAGGTCATTTGCATTTTAATCATTGGAAGGTCAGGCCAGCTTCCTCCGTCATGTTTAGCAGACTGTGATTAAACGCACGTTCTCTTGCAAAAGTAATTTATGGAGCACGAAGGATGCATTGACCCCTGTCACGTTTTACACATCTCCCATGTCCTGTGGCAGCATATGCGTGTCACACCGGTGTAATTTACAGATACCTGATGAGCAGAGAGCAATATTAAGGGTGTGAAGTTAAGCACACAATTTTGCGGAGGTGAGGATGAGGTGACACTTCACTGCGCGCCATCCATGTGCCGTTCATTAGAGAAGTGAAGCGCTTTAACCTAAAAAACGATGCACTGATGAAATGCAGAGGCATAAACATACATGTAATATATTATCCCACAGTGTTCTTAGAATGTCATATTTTCCCTGTCATGTTTAATCTCAAATGTTAAGTGAATACTCCTTTATTCATCTTTGCAAAAAAAAACTTAAATAAATAAATAAAATAAGTAAATAATAATAAATACTGTGTTGTACCGTTGCCATTGTAGGACAGACTGGCGATAGTTGTCACAGTTTTCAAATCAGTGAATTTTCTCAGAGTAAATCCATTTTTTGTAAACATGACGCTTCAAGAATTTACTAGAAAAAAGATATTGAACATTTTTCCAATTATTGCCCAGGGAAAAAGGATCAGTTCATTTATTACATGTTGAACACGCAATAACGAGCATGTTGTACATAATTTTGGCCAACAAAAAATATAATTAATGAGTAGCATAAAATTGTGAGAACTTAAGAAAAAAAAAAGAGAGATGACAGAAAAAGAAATCATTCTAATATGCCAATATTGAATGGTTGCATATATATATATATATACACAAAATCCCAAATGCCAAAATCAATGTTTTGCCACACCTTCCTTTGTCAGGTGAAAATAACCGTTGACAATTATATTAAATCCCTATGACAAAATATATTATCTCCCTATGACTATTATATATATATATATATATA